>NW_023270454.1:55665921-55722244 GCF_011800145.1 Mirounga leonina
ATCTATCTATCTATCTATCTATCTATCTATCTATCTATCTATCTATCTATCATTTATCTATCTATCTATCTATCTATCTATGTAATGACAAATTATGGAAGGAGAATTAGAAACTCAGGAGAGTGACTTCCCAAGGTGGGGACAAGAGTGAGGTGGCACAGTGATGGTAGAAAAGCTTTGCATACCTTTTTATACTTCTTTTTTTGAATCATGCAAATATAGTACTTGTTCTGAAAATAATATTTAAATTGCAGCCACAAAGGGAAGACCAACTGTAATTTGTATATGAGAAATCTAGCAACAATGATTAGATTGATTTTGAATTGTGCCAAAGTTACAGTTATTTTTCACTCTTTTGTACTTGATGGATTTGATGGATTATCTATCTTGTCTTAAAAATATATTCATATCTCACAAATTGCAATGCTGACAAAATCCCATACCTTACAAAGATCAAGTTCTCTGCTTTTTCTTTATAAGAACATGCATGGTCAGAACACTATTTCCAATAGTCTGTCTTTAGTGTAGTAACAAATGATATACTGGAGGGACAGCAAGCCACATTTTTTGTATCATGAAATGAAAAACAAAGATAGCTATGACCCTTTGGTTCACATTTTTGCAATTGTGGAGCAGTTCGCAGGGTTCTGTCCAATCTTTTTCCCAGTTTCCTAATGTGATTAGCTAATTAAAAATGTTGGTTTAATCTTTGTCCATGTATTCCATGAATGGTGAGATGATCATTTATATTGTATGTTTATCTATCTATCTATCATCTATCTATCATCTATCTATCTATCTATCTATCTATCTATCATCTATCTATCTATCTATATCTATCTATGTGTAAATCTTATTTACATGTGTATTTTCTTCATACAAACTTACAGTGCTATAAATAGAACTTCAAAATAAATTTTGTGTAATGGCATTTAAATGAATGTTCTTCCTGACAAAAGAATCCACCTTGGGAGGTTTATGTATATATTATGGTCTTTCCTTAATACATACCTATAGCCTTCTCTTAGAATTATCCTTAGAGACATCTTTTTTTTTTTTTTTAAGATTTTATTTATTTATTTATTTGAGAGAGAGAATGAGAGAGAGAGCACATGAGAGGGGGGAGGGTCAGAGGGAGAAGCAGACTCCCTGCCGAGCAGGGAACCCCGATGTGGGACTCGATCCCGGGACTCCAGGATCATGACCTGAGCCGAAGGCAGTCGCTTAACCAACTGAGCCACCCAGGCGCCCCCTAGAGACATCTTAAGAGACTCTTTTTAGAATGAAGTTTAATGTCTTATACTCACATATATTTCACATCCAACATAGTATTAGATTCGTTCACTAGAGCTGCCATAACCAAACCACATGCTGGGTGGCTTAACAACAGAAATTCATTTTCTCACAGCTCTGGTGGCTACGACCCTGAGACCAGGGTATTGGCAGGTAGGTATGTCCTAAGGTTTCTGTCTTCTGTCTTGTAGATGACTGTCTCCTCCTCCCTTAACATCGTCTTCCCTCTGTATATGTCTGTTTCCAAATCTCTTCTTACAGGGACACTAGTCCTATTGGATTAGATCCACCTAAATAAACTCATTTTAACTTAATTGCCTCGTTAAAGTCCTTATCTTTAAATACAGTTACATTTTGAGATACTGGGGGTTAGGATTTTAACATATGAATTTGGGGGGGACATAATTCAATCCATAAGAAGAACTTCCCTTACCTTAACACTTAAATTCAAGCAGCTTCTAGCTGTTTCCCAAAACCAAATCCATCCTCAGATGATGGAATTTTGACACTGCAATCAACGTTATCCAAACACTGAGACACTTACTTAGGTCATCACCCTAAAAATATTTTGAGCAATGCCATCTCATCAGAATAAAGGCAAAAACCTCCCAAGATGGGCATTCATTTGCACGTAACTATTATTACTCAAAGTTTGGTCACGATGACAGAAAACACTTTCAAGAAGGAAGAAGTTTAATACAGGTAATTGATTAATACAGGGAGTTAGATACTTCCAAAGTTGGTGGGAGGGCTGTTGAATCAAATGTATGTGAACACAACAGGTAGCTCCCAGGTTTGCTCAGCTTCAGGTAATCCAGAAGGTAACGTTGCTGTCCTAGTCCGTCAATGGAAGTAACAGCTGCTGTTACCCGTAAGTGTCTGAAGCAAGTCAGTGGGGGGATGATTTCTAGAACAGAGGCTACCGCACACCCCCAAGTGCGCTGAATGCTGTGAGGATGGCAGCTGCGCTGCAAGTAGAAAGAGGAAATGGCTTCCATTCCTCAACTTTCAGAATCTTACTCACATTCTTCTCACCAGCTGAACCTAAATCTGATTTCTCTTCCAGCAAGGCTGCCTAGGAAATGTGTACCCAGGCTTTACAGCCTATGATTCAGGGCAGAGCAAGTCAGACACTGAATAATTGTGAACAGGCAAGCTCACAAGCTTTGGCATGTTAATTAATAATTAAATCCTTACACTATGACCGTAACTTATAGTCACATTTTGGGAGGAAAACAGCACATCGAACACGACTTTCCCATTTCCCAATAGGCGTAATTCATTAGAAATCTCAGGACGCTTGCCTGTATTCACCAGATGTTTTAAAACAAAAGATGTTTTAAAGGGATTCAGTGAAGACTGAAAGATTCATTTCAAAAATCAACGCAATGTCTATTTGAGTTTTCCTCAATTATTGCAGCTATTATTACTACTGTTGGAATCAAAGCTTTAAGAAAATAACTTTGTTCTTTTTCAGGATTTCTATCCAGACACTAAGAATCTGCTAGAAAGTATTCTTCCTTTTAACTAGTTTTTTGTTTAGTAGAAGTCGGAATAACTTCTGAGTATTGCAAATATAATATGTTCTTAATCTTGCTTTCTCTTAGGTTATGACACATCTTTTATTTCCTCTCTTCTTTTAATCTACTATTGAAAGTAATTCTGGATATTTTTATTACAATAATTACCCTTTACTTATTTTCCATGGTTGCAACAAACTCTTCATATTATCACAAAACAAAACAAAACAAAACACCAGACTTTTCTTCCAGAAGAAGATTCTGCTTGTGTAAAATTAAAGTCTAGTGAGCCTGGAGGGTGGGTGCAGGGAGGTGGTAAGGAGAGCAGAAGAAAGAGTTTTGAAACATGATCTGTGTCTCATAAGATTTTTCCAACTCTCATTGCCTAATTTTCCATACTTCTGTTTCATCTTACCTGCCAGGATGTCTGTTGATGGGAGTATGGAAACAAGTAGAACCCAGATAGAAGTATATATAAGTTGATAATTTTGAAAGCTTTTAGATGATGTGACGAAAAATGGAAATTTCTGCCAACCTCACACCTCTGCCTGATTCCATAATTTCTTGTTATAGTTAGCTTGGTAGGCATGAAAAATATCATCTCTGCCCAGTGAAATGTTACCAGCTCCCAGACAGTGTGCTACTTGAGATGAATATAATATACAAAAGATATTGCCAAATGTACTCCTCAAAAATGGTAAAAGAGTGCTTCCAAGAGAGATGCAATCTCAGTTTTATAAACAACCACCTGGATAAGTGGGGATATAGAAAACTGAAGTCCATTTGCAATTGATCTTTAAGGCCCTAACCTAGGGAAAAATAAACATGTACAGGCACACTGAATCAATACCTGAATTATAAGCGTCTTTGCACTTTAAAAATGATATGACATCATCATAGTGGTGTAAGAATTAATTACTCTGTGTCCTATTATAATAAATAGACTTTAACTTCATAATAACTATAATTTTCTTTTTCTTTTTTTTAAAGATTTTTATTTATTTATTGAAAGAGAGAGAGAGAGAGAATGAGAGGGGGGAGGGTCAGAGGGAGAAGCAGGCTCCCTGCAGAGCAGGGAGCCTGATGCGGGACTCGATCCCGGGACTCCAGGATCATGACCTGAGCCAAAGGCGGTCGCTTAACCAACTGAGCCACCCAGGCGCCCAATAACTATAATTTTCTTTTAACTTGGTTGTGAAACACCAATATTTAAATATTGAAGTCATTTTATAGGCAAGAGTAAGCATCCGTACAATATTTTCATTTTGCTTTGTTCACACAGGGAAGAAAAGGGCAAAAAAAAAAAAAAAAAAGAAAGAAAGAAAGAAAGAAAGAAAGAAAATTAAAAAAAAATAATCTAATCATGTTTTGAAAACAGATGTATGAAGTTATCATTTCTAATTTTGGCCAGTCTGTTGAATGGAATTATCTGTTCCCTCTACTTTCATTTTGAGAATCTATGATTATATTTTTGTAAAGAAATGACTCAGTCCATTGAGCGTCAGACTCTTGATTTTGGCCGGGTCATGATCTCAAGGGTCCTGAGATGGAGCCCCACGTGGGGCTCTATGCTCAGTGGAGAGTCTGCTTGTCCCTCTCCTTCCCTTTCTGCCCCTCCCCCCACTCACTCACTTGTATGCTCTATCTAAAATTAATAAATGAATAAAATCAAAAAAAAAAGAAAAGAAAACATCAGTACCATTTGACATAATGCAGGGGAGGAATATGTACCATATGCAATAATACCTGTACTATTTTCAGAAGGAAAAATGGGTATAAATGAGATTTTTTTTTAACAATTGTGAGTTTGTTTTTTTTTTAAAGATTTTATTTATTTGCAAGAGAGAGAATGAGAGACAGAGAGCACGAGAGGGAGGAGGGTCAGAGGGAGAAGCAGACTCCCCGCTGAGCAGGGAGCCCGATGCGGGACTTGATGCCGGGACTCCAGGATCGTGACCTGAGCCGAAGGCAGTCGCTTAACCAACTGAGCCACCCAGGCGCCCCTTAACAATTGTGAGGTTTTTTTTAAGATTTTACTTATTTATTTGGGGGAGAGAGAGAGAGAATGAGAGCACAGCTGGGGGAGGGGCAGAGGGAGAAGTAGGCTCTCAGCTGATCAGGGAGCCAGATTTAAGGCTCAATCCCAGGACCCCAAGATCATGACCCGAGCTGAGGGCAGACACTTAACTGAGTCACCTAGGGGTCCATAAATGAGATTTTTGAACAGATTATACAGTAGAACTGAAGTTTATAATTTCATAGCACTTTTTCATTTAAAAGGGAAAGCAAAGGGGTTTCTGGGTGGCTCAGTCAGTTAAGCATCTGACTGACTCTTGGTTTCATCTCAGGTCATGATCTCAGGTTCCTGAGATTGAACCCCTGGGTGGGGCTCTGCACTCCCTCTGTCCCTCCCTCCACTCTCCTGTGCATATGCATGGGTGTTCTCTCCCTCTCTCTCAAATAAATAAATAAATCTTTAAAAAAATAAAAGGGAAAGCAAAATCTATATATAGAAGAAAATTCTGTGATCTTTTTAGCTGTTTGCACTTTGTTGTTATTCCCTGCTGACTCAGATAAGATATTTTAAACATTCAGTTTAAGGCTATCATTCACGGTGATTTCTTTTTAAAGATTGCTTTGGCTGTTCTGTGTCCTTTTTTACATGAATTTAGGATCACCTCATCCACTTATGAATAAAAAGCAGTTGGAATTTTGATATGGATGACCTTGAATCTGCAAAGCGTGATATTTGGGGAGTATTGCCATCTTAACAATATTAAACTCTTCCAATTTATAAATATGGAAGCTCCTTCCATTTGTTTATATTACTCTTGATTTCTTTCAACAATGTTTTGTAGTTTTAGTGTACATGTCTCACTCTTCTTAGGTTAATTTTATTTTTGAGATTTCTTTAAACATCTAGAACCAAAACAATCCTCCAATAATTCACAAGGGTCTCTGTGTGTGTTGGGTACAAGGTCAGTGCTCATCCAGGCACGTTAAAATTGTGCCTTAGCCTGCACTTCCTACCTTTTTTTTTTTTTTTTTTTTTAGAGCTTTAAGGTTATCAGGACATGACAATGTAGGGCCTTCTCAGTCTTCCCTGAGCATGTGCAAAGCCATGAGCATGTGCATGAATTTCTAGATTCCTAAGAAAATGTTGAAGCTTTTCAAAGCCCATATGGACATCTCATTCCCAGCCTTTCCTCCAGGCTTTATGTTTAGGCTATTATTTGCCTCACTGTTATTTATCACTTCAGCTATAAACATTTTTGACAAATTCCCCAGGAAGTAGTGATAGGCTTTAGAAATAAGGTAGTCATGGGGCGCCTGGGTGGCTCAGTTGGTTAAGCAGCTGCCTTTGGCTCAGGTCAGGATCCTGGGGTCCTGGGATCGAGCCTGCATTGGGCTCCTTGCTCAGCGGGGAGTCTGCTTCTCCCTCTCCTTCTGCTCCTTCCCCTGCTCTTGCTGTCTCTCTCTCAAATAAATAAATAAAGTCTTAAAAAAAAAAAAAAAAGAAAGAAGGTAGTCAGTTCCAGTAAGTGAAATAAAGACAAACCTTTTGCTGGTCGTCTGGGGAGTCATTGGGTCAGAACAGATAATTGTAATTCTTTGTGAATGAGGTCCATTCTCTTCTCTCAGGCACTGTGAATTTCAAGACTTTGGGAATTTCAAGATATGAAAAGTTGATTCTGACAGCTTTTGCCCATTTTTAAAAATTGCATAATTTTCAGTTCTTTATTCTGCAGTTTTTGCTGATGTGCTGACATCACCATATGCTAATTTTTATTAAAAAGAGTCTTTACCCTTTGATAAAGGGTAATTAATTAACAAATTGATAATCTTACTTTCTTAAATATTTTGTTAATTGATGAAAACTTTCTTTTTGACAGTCTCTTGTGTTTTGTTTTTTAAAGATTTTATTTATTTATTTGAGAGAGAGAGAGAGAGAGAGAGAAAACGAGCAGTGGGGAGGGGCGGGGGAGGAAGAGAGGGAGAAGCAGACACCCCCCTGAGCAGGAAGCCCAATGGGGCTGGATCCCCAGGACCCTGAGATCATGACAGAGCCGAAGGCAGACGCTTAACTGACTGAGCCACCCAGGTGCCCCTTTGACAGTCTCTTGTATTATTAGCCATTCCGATAAGATTTATAAATGTGTTTGTCCAACCTCTATTTATTCACCAAACATGAAGCGAATGCATGTTGCATGTGAGGCACATATCTCACCAGACACAGGATATACAATTAAGTAACCCAACGTCTAGAGGGACAAACAAGTATCTAAATAGCATGATCATTTATACATTTTTGCCACTTGATATTGATACCACATTTTTCTAATCTGAATAAATTTACCCATTGACTAAGTCATTCAAATAAAATAACAAGATTAATTTAGCACCTGGGTATTTCTAATGTTGAAAGCATAGTCCTATTAGGGTATAGAACAAGTGTTCTTAAAACCAGACATTCTCCTTTAGTTTGTTTAACTTGGACCAAGGACCTCCTAGCCTGAATGACATGCTTCATTCCAACTTTTAAACTGTCGACTGAGTTAAGACGTGTTGATGAATATTAATTTCTTTCACTAAAAGCTCTGACACTGAGACATTCCTGTTGTCTGCTTGTTCCATCAAATAATGAAAGGTCTTGGTGATTTCCTCCAAAGTGTGGCTGTTGGCACCTGGAGCTGAGGGGCATATTTCAGACAACCTGTGCTATAAACTGTGTTTTGTCATTTCTGGATGGCCTCGAAGGTGCCTTTACTCTATTTCTGCTGCACGTGTTTGGTACCGTAGACCCCAGTGGAGACTGTCCCAGGGATTATTTATAATGTACTGATGTTACCTTATTAGTACCTGCTATTTCTGCACAGAAGCATGAGGTTTGTTGACACTTGTTTTACTGCTGAAACTTTATTTTTGATGTCTGCTAGACCACGATGGAGTTTCACTACTGAAATGTTGTGGCAACCTAAATGAAAATTCATCCCATGTTCATTTCCCTGTGGGCTCTGAGGGTTTAAATAAGCACCTGAATAAGCTTTAGAACTTGACAGATAATGCGATTTCACAAAGTTATTGCATTCCTGTTTCAATTGGCACTTCTAATACTCTCACAAACAGTTTGTGGGGTTGGTAACTTTCCTTTGCAGGAGTATTTCAAAAATAGGTCCAAACCTATGGCATGAATGTAAATTTATAGAAAGGAGAAATATTAAAGCAATTTATTATTAATTTTGGAACAGTGTTCTTTTGGCACTGATAAGTAATTTCCAAAGCTGGCTCTCTTGTGATCTAGTGACCTCCACACGGAAGCGATGTAACATGATGGAAACCTTCACTCTGCCTGCTTTGCAGGCAAAGCCTTTTCCTTCAGTTTCTTCATGAAGAGCTCCAAACTAAGGCACCATGGGCAGTCCTTGGTTCATTTTCTTCTCTGCCCTTCAGTTGTTTCTGTGCCATCTCTTTTCTAGCTTAGGATGGTCTAAACATTTTTAAATGAATGCACACAAACTGAGTTTTAATTTAAAATACATCATGGGGGACAAACTTTAACAAAATTATATTTCCATTCTTTGAGGCCAGTTGTGTTTTTTAATTAAAAATTTTCCCCTATAAAAATATAACCAAGACTCTTTTATAGTTTCATTTTGCTTTGGTTGTAATATAAGCTATGAAACACAAAGGCTGGAGCTATCTGCAAAATAAACTGAAACTTTCATAAAACCTCGGGTAAGAAGGTGACATTTCTTGTGTGTGTGTGTTCGCATATATATGTGTGTGTGCGTGTGTGTGTCTGTGTGTGCATGTATACATATATAGGTACAGATTACTCTTTGGCATGTATATGCATGCACTGACTTCATATGCATGTGTATACATGTATGGATATATACTGTATATAAATACGTATGTGTGTATATATATTTATGTATATGTGTGTATGTGTATATATATGTATATACACACATATATGTATGAAATGGCTAAAATTCAGGAAAAGGTAAGTAGAGTGTAAGTCATCTCATTCATTCATTTATGCAACATTTGTTTTTAATTCCTTAATGCATGCTAGTTATGACACTCAGTGCTGAGATACAAAGTGGCCTATTAAAATGTGGTCTTCCTATTTACACTATAGGAGAGGTGACAGACAGGTAAATAGGCATTTGGAATAGCCTGTGGAAACTGCTGATAGAGGAAGTTGAATATACTAGAAGAGGAATCTAAACCACTTGAGAAGGCATGGAAGAAGCCCTTGAGGAAGTGCTATCTGTTGAGACCTACAAAGTTGAATCATCCTTAGCTAGACAACAGAAATGAGTGATGAGAGAAGGTGAGGAGACAAAGCAGAGCAGAAGGGGAAGTATATCTGATACAAAAGAGCCAATAGCCAGAGGAAGCATAAGAAGGGTGTAGAAATGATATAGTTGGAGAAATAGACAAAGTCTAAATTATGAAGGTTCTCATAGCTTGTGTTAATGAGTTTTAGGTAGGAGAATGAGATGGTCACATGTGAGCATATGGCAAAGAGCTGCACAATGATAAGACTGAAAATCCTAGTACAATATAGGCATCAAGGAATTTAAAAGCATGTGATTAATATCTAGTAGTTCTGAATCTTTTTTGGTAAAGTCTACAGGTTTGCAATAATGAGACCAAGTATGGCTGATCTTGTTTTATCCTGTAAATTTATAGAATATGTAATAGTGAAGATCACTTAAAATTCCTGTCTGATTTAACTATAAATGATTTATTACTGGCTAGAGACAATAGTAATATGTCCTTCTCTTCTTAATTGATCCCTCTCTTAGTTTAATATGAATAGCAATTAGGCAAACCTAGTTAATATAAGTTGTCATAGAGAAGATAAGAGAGAATTCTAGATATGCAAAAGTCCATTTAAGGATGAAGATTTAGGTTCTATGTATTTTAGAGTATCAAAAAAACAGGAAAGCCTACTGTGGGACTGGGAAGATTCCCTTACAAAAAAAATACCAATGAAAAAGATCTTCATATTATAAACATCATCAAGCTCCAAGCGGGTGAGGGACTTAAGGAGAAATGGTGATTGCATATGTGATGAAATTTCAGAGAGTTTCCAAAGTTGTTGATGGCTCAAGATACCTGTGCAACTGGATTTCCAAGATTTCTGGAATTTTCACTTTTTGACTCTTGAAGCTCATTTTAAAATGCTCTCGTATCTCCCCGAAACAGTTATATATGAATATATGAGTTCATTAGCCCTGATTAGTTTGTCAGCTTAGTTTGACTGTGGTCCAAGAGATAATAGGGTTGAGAGGGAACAAGAACCAGAACACATATATTTTGTGTGACAGATGTAGGTTTAGGAAACTTGGAGATTTCAGAAAGGCAGGCTCAAGTCAAGAGCAATAACAGCAGTCTCATTACCTGGGGATGGAAGGAGGGGACCAGGTTCTCAAAATTTGGAAGTATATTAAAGAGCAATTAAGGAAAAATGTTCATCTTTTTTAAAAAATATTTTATTTATTTATTTATAGGACAGAGAGAGACACAGTGAGAGAGGGAACACAAGCAGGGGGAGTGGGAGAGGGAGAAGCAGGCTTCCCGCCGAGCAGGGAGCCCGATGTGGGCCTCGATCCCAGGACCCAGGGATCATGACCTGAGCCGAAGGCAGACGCATAACGACTGAGCCACCCAGGCGCCCCAGAAAAACATTCATCTTGAAACTGCTAATTGCACACTAGTTCTAAGTACAAATTTAATCAACGGAATTTTAACACAATTACAACTATCTGGACAATACCTTGAAATTAGCCGTAATGAGATAAGCTTCATAATTAAAGTTTATAGAAACAGTGCTTACTTGTCTGCAGAGCAGTTTTCCCCCCTTGAAGAAGAAAGCACAGAGGGGGCCTATCACACACTTACACGGGGCCTCTGACTGCTTTGGTGCCTGAGTAACAACAAGAAGTCAACAGCCAATTAGAACTCAGAAACCAAGGGCACCACCTGGGTGGCTCAGTCGGTTCAGGTCATGATCCCAGGGTCCTAGGATCGAGTCCAGCATCAGGCTCCCTGCTCAGCTGGGAATCTGCTTCCCCCTCTCCTGCTTCCCCCTCTCCCGCTTCCCCCTCTCCCGCTGACCCCCTGCTGCCCCCCACCTCTCATGTGTGGGCTCTCTCTCTCAAATAAATAAATAAAATCTTAAAAAAAAAAAAAAAAAAAAAAAACAACTCAGAAGTCATTTAACCCAGTGATTTCTAAGGTCAAGGTGAGTGTTTTTACCACTACTTGTTCACTTTTTCCCTGTGATTAACAAATTATTTGCTCATAAGGATTTCATGAATAAATGAGCAAATGAAAGAATTGCTTTTTGAGGAACTCTTGCATTCTGTGGAGGAGGTTTTGAGGTCAGCTAGGTGGGTTGGGCAGAGGAGAGGGAGGGGAAGTCTGGTAGTTGGGGCTCCTCCTCTCAACCTGAAGAGATCAGAGCCTCTGTTTTAGTAATTAAGGCTCCATGTAAGATTTCCTTGAAAGGTTATATTTTTTAAAGAAGAAAAATTAATGAGTCAGTTTTTCTCATCTTACCATTAAAACACTGTACACAGAGGGCTTAGCTCAGGGTTACACACAGAGTAGAGTAAAACCAGGCTGTGACACAGGATGGCTTGTTTTCTAACCCCATGTCCTTTACACTCCACCATACACTCCTACAATATGGTCAATGCATGTGAGTATCAGCTTTTTAATTAAGAAAATGTGTTATCCTGCAATAAAGAAAGCATGCTTTCTCAATCATTTTTGCTTACTCAGTCATCTCTTTTAATTTCCGAAATTCATGGCTAATGCTAACTGATCCAGTGATGACTTATGATGTATTTGGTGTGAATTAAAAGTAAGCCCTGTCCCTTTTTTTAAAAAAAAATTTAATGGCATCTCTAATTTCATTTGTGGATGAATTACAGATATGAATGAGATTGCTTTTGATAAGTTTACTTCTTGTAAGTAGAAATGGCTCTTCTTGGGATAATAATGGATATGGAGTGCACACCCATACTTGGTCTTATCTTTGAGTGTTGTATGCTTATCTGCATGCACGTTTACCATTGTCTTATTAGTGATGTGTACTGACATGAAGTATTCCTGAGACAAGGGATTGCTTGGTTAGCTTGTCGAGGGCTGCAACCATGGTCTTCTTGATAGGCCTGTTGGAAGTAAACATTCTTTTATTAGTTGGAAGCATGCCCATTTTCAAATTTGTTTAAAAGGAAAAGGAAATTTTCTCCTCACTGCTTATTCTATTTCTAAACATCTTGTAAAGGCCTCTTTTTCATCTTTTATTACAGGACATGATGGGGATGGCAAAAATTAGACTTTCCTGGGCACTTACAAATCTGGTGTTTTGAAAGGTATATTACTTTTTCCACTGGAAATTAATGTAATGAGAAATGTTTTGCAGACATTCTAAACTATAAAAACACAAACACATTTCGTGTGTGGCATTTCTTTTTCAATGGAGCATTAGTCTCTGGGCAGACCTATTCCTCCGTGGCCCTAACACTGAGACCTCTGCCCTAACAGCTCCCTAGCTTGTCTCCCTGGCTCACTTTGCTTCTAAATGGCCTTTGCATTTACATTTGTACTTACTTTCCTTTTCAATCTGCCTCTCTTTTTTGTTTCCTTTCTCTAACTATTCTACTTCTTTATTAGCTTGTGTTCATATATATCTGACATTTTTTTTGGCTTGTTTGATACATTTCTATTTTTCCTGGAATTGTATTATTCTTCCATGCTGAGGACTCCTAAATTTATATCGCTATCAATGGCTTCTCCATGTACATAGAACTCTTTCTTGGACTTTCCATTTGGAAGAGCCACAAGCTCTTCAAGCAAGGTCATATCTGACTTGTCTTCCCAATCTCAGTGGCATCACCAGTAATCTTTGCCAGGTAACATGAGAGTTTTTCATTCCATCTCTTACTTCCCAATTTTTCCCCTGCATTACCGAATTCTACAAAAATTCAAGCCTGTCCCTTTATTTGAAGTCACTCATAGCCTGGGTTCATTCATCAGGCTGTCTATCCCTTTCTTATCTTTGTATGACAGGATGTTGTTCAAAGGTGCTCCTATTAGGTTTAACAATAAATAAGGCACCCTCCTTCTCCTCAAGACATTTGCTAATTAATAGGGTTTTTAGATCATATAAACTAATAATAATAACAGAAACATTGATTAAAATATTGAATGAGATAAATGATATTTTGATAGAAATTAAAGGTCAAAACAAAGTTGTAGGATGACTTCTTTAATCCTCATATCTTGCTGCCTTTACTGTTTCAAGCTCTGTAATGACATACATATTTAGCAAACTTTTAAAATTGTTTTAAAGATTTTATTTATTTGAGAGAGAGAGAGAGAGTGGCAGAGGGAGAGGGAGAAGCAGGCTCCCTGCTGAGCAGGAGGCCCATGCTGGGCTCGATCCCAGGACCCTGGGATCATGACCTGAGCTGAAGGCAGATGCTTAACCGACTGAGCCACCCAGGCGTCCCCATATTTAGCAAATTTAAATAGTTTTGTGCCAAAGTTACTTAAAAAGGGAAAATGTGATTCATTGCATACCATTATAAAAACATGGAGGTGAATGCCAGAAGAGAGTATAAAGAAACTTACAATTTACAAGCAGAAGCATAGTGAGTGGGAAGAGCCCTGAACACTGGATTTTGGATATTTTCTCCAGTAATGCTTTCTGAGATGGAGTTTGAGAGTAGAGAGTAGCTTTGTAATTTGATAATCAGGTGAAGGAGATCATGGACAACTCCAAATAACTATTAATTGCAAGCGCAATAAAAACTGTATTTATTCTTAAAATTTAAATTGTATTTAGCAACATTTATATAATACTCCTCTTTAGGCACCACTCAAAGCCAAAATAGTACCTATACTATTATTATCCTGATTTTACATATGAGCAAACTGAGGCACAGAGAGTTGTCATTTGTACAAGATTATACAGTCAATAGTTGATGAAACCAAGTTTCAAGGGATGCCTAATATAGACAAAGAATTACATGAGTGTTAAATATAATTTAAATTGAAAACAATAAATACAGTTTCTCAATGTGGCTGTTAGAGAATATCCTTATTTTAGGAAATACACATCGAAATACTTAGGAGCAAAAGACAGTGATATATGGAAATCACTCTTAAATGGCACGGAAAAAAATTGTTCATGTATGTACACATGAATGCAAACACACATAGCATAATATATAGGCATGTATAGATAGGTAGATAGAGAATGAAAAAGTGAATGGGGGAAAGTATTAATCATAGGTGAATTAAGGTAAAGTTATATAATTTCATTTTGTCATTTTTTTTATTTTTTGCAACTTATATGTAAATTTGAATTTTTGAGTAAAAAGTTTATATTTCTGAGAGAAAGAGTTAATAGCAGCAACAAAGATAGTTATTTGTTCCAAACTGTATTTTTCCACTTCATCTACAACCCACTTTTCCCTTCTCCTCCTCCCTAAAGGGCTTCACGTCTCATGAGCCCCTCCTTTCTTTTTCTAAGAAGAGGGGAATGCTTTGTGGTTTGCAGAGGAGGAGGGGAGGGTGTCCCTTCAATCCACTGGTCTTTGGCAAGGGGAGAGTCATTCCCATATGTGATGTCTATGCTTTACTTATTTGGCACCCCAAGTGAATTCCTTTAAATGTGTGGGTGTTTTCACAGCCTTGTAGAAATTTTTATTTACTGGCATGGTTTATTATTTTCTTTATTTTTAACTTTACTTACCCATAAGTTAATTTTCCACCCCAAGATAATAAAAAGTTAATTATACCAATATTGATTAAGAATGGATGATATTCAAAATATTTAAATACTTAACAGCCAGTAGGGTTCAGGCACTGGCCAATCAAAACAGACCCTGTCATGTGGGCTGGCCTGTGAGATCAGAATCCAGGTGTTCAATGGCAGGTTGAGCTGAATTGATGTGTGTTGGTGGAAAATTAGCTAAGATATTCATACTTTGAAGAAAAGATTGAGAAACACCTATCTTTAAAGATAAAAGATAAGACTAAAAATAAAGAAAATAATGAATGATACTTAACTGGTTAGAAAGTTTTAAGGTCTGTCCTCCCGACCCCCCAAAGTTGCTGTCTTTCTTTATAGAGAGCCGAGTTTGCTAGGAACTCTACATGTTCTAGTGTTTATGTTTACATGTCACAGAGTGGTAGATAACTATGAAAATGCTTTTTTTTTTAATAAAGATTTTATTTATTTATTTGACAGAGAGAGAGACACAGCAAGAGAGGGAACACAAGCAGGGGGAATGGGAGAGGGAGAAGCAGGCTTCCCGCTGAGCAGGGAGCCCAACATAAGGCTCGATCCCAGGACCCTGGGATCATGACTTGAGCTGAAGGCAGATGCTTAACTGACTGAGCCACCCAGGCGCTCCTGGGAAAATGCTTTTAAATTATGAGAAGTTTATTCTCATTGTTAATACAGTAAATTCTACTCTTCCAGAAGAATTGGTTTTAATAAATAAATTGGTTTATTTAGTCTAACACTGTCTAAATTATATAATACATTTATGCATATATACAATAATTATGTACACATAAAATATTATACATTTAAATATATAATATACACATAATATTTGTACTAGGTATTAAGAAATTACTCTCCAACATGCTCTTACAAATTTATATTTTTATAAGTAACATGTGAGAGCTGAAATTTCCTCCACACTTGGCAGGAGTTTTGCAATCTGATAGGTGGGGCATGGGAATTTTCCTTTAATATCTACACAGTTTTAATACTAGAAAGGACCTTAAAAATCATGTATTCCAAATCTTTATTTCTAAGAGGAAGATGAGTCTTTAGGGCACTTAAACTATTTACCCAAAGCGTTAGAACTCAGTACTTGACTCTGATCTAGACTTGTTTACATTCTACTAATACACTACAATAAGTGATCTTATCTAACTTGCCTCACACACTATTTCTAAATTAATTATTTTCAAATAATTTAGTGATAATCTTAATTTGAATTATTCTTTGGGGGGAATATACAGAAATGTAGAAATTGATGTTCATGATTTTGGGTCAGCAAATTCAAGCTACTAAACTTGCTCTATGACATTGTGTATCATTGTGCAATTAAATTATTTATTCATTGAATTGAAATGTTAGTATATACAGTGTACATTACACTCTCCAAGACTTTCACTAGCTTTGCATTATTAACCTGGATAAAATCAAGCATTAATTTAGAACATTCCATAAAATGAAGCACACACTATAACTCTGATGTTATCTCTGTAGTGGATAATGGCTCTGGAAGTAAAATTGAATTCAATAGATTACCCTAGTTGTTTCAGTGTGGTTTTACTAAAACCATTAAGTGTGCATGAAAATAACCTATGAATGTGGATAATTTGAATACTTTCTACACATTTTTAATGTTCTGTTTTTCTTACTACCCTCCAATCCTTAAATCTAAAAAAATAAAGAGCAATTAACTTTAGAATACAAACTTGAAATTACCCTAGGGACCTAAATCTGAGGAAGATTAAACAAGGATAATAGAAGAGAGGCAAGGTAGTTTTGCATTTCCTATGAGCTACTGTCTGATTTTCCTCAGGTCTTCATTAGATTTAACCTTATGCTCCTTGGCATCTGGGTTGGTGCTTATTTCCAAATTTCATTAAGATAATAAATTTTGCCATTGTTTGTGGACTTTTAATCTGAACCTCACTATGTTTTTCAGTAATTGTTTACTCTGAATTTGGAATATGTGGCAGGAAAGGCAAATTAAAGGCATCATTATAGATCAAGAAGTGAAGAGTGTTTAAGAAATTTTAAAAAGTGAATTGTACACTAAAACATTTTTTAAAATCTCAAAAATAAATTCTCTCCTCTTTCTTTTATTTAATTTTAATTTTAATTAATTAATTAATTATTATTATTTTAAAAGATTTTATTTATTTATTTGACAGAGACACCGCGAGAGAGGGAACACAAGCAGGGGGAGTGGGAGAGGGAGAAGCAGGCTTCCCGCCGAGCAGGGAGCCCGATGCGGGGCTCGATCCCAGGATCCTGGGATCATGACCTGAGCCGAAGGCAGACGCTTAACGACTGAGCCACCCAGGCGCCCTCTTTTATTTAATTTTTAAGTGGGATTTATTTGTGTCCTTTAGCCACCCAGGGGATGATGTCAGATGACAATAGAGTGTTATTATAATGTCTGTATGAATTATCATAATAGATTACAGACTTGAGACAGTCCACCATGATCTCACCAAGGAAACTAGGTTAATATAGATTTATATGTTGGAAGCATACAGTCTGAACTGTGCTGGTGAGTCAGAGAATAGATATCTTAATTTGAGTTCCCACCACCCTCCTATCTCTAAAATACTCATTCATCAACATCCCATGGACTACATTAGTTTCCAAAATTCACTGGCAATGACTTTTATTTTTAGATAGGTGAATTATTCCTTACTATATTTTAAAAATCTCTGTATTATTTTACAGTTTTAACTTAAGAAGTACTTTAAAGAGTTAAAGTTTTATTGTTTTTATGGCTGCAGTGTTGAACCTGTGTGCATGTCTGGTTAACTGGATATGTCACTGTACCAACAATGATTTAATTTGAGCCTCAATAGTACAACAGCGGGTACTGGTTGAATGGAAGAAAATTACCTATGGTCGGTGGGCAAATGACATGATAGTGTGGAGAACTTCTTTGTCAACACTTATTCTCCCTGGACTGGCAAGCTTAAATTTTTTTTTTTTTTAAGATTTTATTTATTTATTTGTCCGAGAGAGAGAGAGAGCGCGCGCGTGAGCGCACAAGCAGGGAAAGTGGCAGGCAGAGGGAGAAGCAGGCTTCCCGTGGAGCAGGGAGCCCGATGAGGGGCTGGATCCCAGGACCCTGGGATCATGACCTGAGCCAAAGGCAGACACTTAACCGACTGAGCCACCCAGGCGCCCCTGGCAAGCTTAAATTTTAAGAAAAGTTATCTATGTAGAAATTGCACATATAAGGTACTGTGTTTGATAATTTTGTGTGATAGAGTAAAACTAGCATTTCCACAAGTGGCAGGTGATCCAAAATAGCTTCAGTTAGAGGCAAGAAGGCAAAGAGAATTTATGTTGCCCACACTGAAATGAAAGTTGTTTTCACTTTATCTAATTACTACTTAGTCTGGAGTGAATTAATGGCTCTATGCATAGCCAATGGAAACTCAATTATAACATACCATTAACTGACCATCTTTTAATCTTTATGTTTTTAGTCATTTATACTTCAAATATTTTCAAGTTGAATCATGCCATCTGCAAACATTTTACTTTAAAACAGATAAGATATAGTCTAAGATCTATTTATTATACAGTTAAAATGTGTATGTTTGGAGTAAAATTATTTTTGATATTGATTAACAAACATTTATTAATTTTGTGACTTAGTAGTCAAAACAATGCTTTATCATCAGCCCTACATGATTATCTTAGCTTATGAAATTCAAGATGTTTTCAGTTTTTATACATCAGCACAGACAAGAGCTAGATGATGGAAAGCATGTTCTTTTTCCCCATGACTGCTTTTCATGTGAACCATGAATAGGAAATATTAAACAGAGTACTGAGGGTTTTAAGATTAGGCCAGCCTAAAGATAAAGATAACACATCAACATGAATGTCCAAAAATAATTGAGCAAAAGGACACATGAAAAATGTAGAGTTCTTTTCCCTTTCAAAGTCTTTTGCTTATCAGCCCGGACTGTTAACATATGATATCCCTTTTTATCAGGTTGAAATTAAAGTACGGCATTTAGATCTTTTGTTACCTTTCTAGATTCTCTCTTTTTTCACCTTGCATGTCTTATTTTTAAAAAAATTCTGTTTCTGAGAAATAGATATCTGATTTCCACTTCTCATTTAAAATAGTTTCTAATTTATATGGTTTTACATGTATGACATCCAACTTTGTTAAACTAAAAAAGTCTGTGAGAAAAGGATCTTAGTATAACTTGAACAGAAAAGGCAAAGAGGGCATCGTTCAGATTCTGAAAGAAATATATACGTCTTTTTATCTACTTATCTCAGAAGCTTGATACCTTATTATTTTGCTGTCTCAGGTACCATAACTAACCAACTATATTACCTTTTTTTAAAAAAATAACTTATAAGGTGTTGTAATGCTCTCTGGGTCAATTTCACACAGACTCTTCTCAAACCAATGAAAAAATGCTTGTTGGTCTATTTAGCTTAATGATGCTGCATCCTAGTCAACTTTCAACCATGTAAATTTCCTCTAACTACTTTTCTTTGTTTTTATGAACTTTGATCCTGCCAGGTTTGGGGTCTCTTATCAAATACTCAGGGATTTTTTTTTTTTTAGTGTCAATTATAGTATTGAGTTTTTTTCTTTCTTTCTTTTTTTAAAATTTTTTATTGTTATGTTAATCACCATACATTACATCATTAGTTTTAGATGTAGTGTTCCATGATTAAATGCTCGGGGATTTTTAATGAGAACGGAATGTACAAGGAAGGGGGTTTGACCTTTGTTGACTACCAGCTATGAACTGGAGCCTGGGGTGCTCAATACTATACAACACTTTGCTTCAGGTCTGGGGAGGAGCCATTTGCCAATACTTAGGCACACGGTGGAAAATTAAGATTAAAATATTATCTTCACTTCCCTTGTCCTCATCCTCACACTGAATATGAAAGCCTCTGCGGGAGGCTCAAAACATCAAAATCACAGCAAAAGAAGGTTAAATCATGGTGAAAAATTAGTAAGCAGAAAAACAGTATAATCTGGACTAGGAAAATAAAGTATATGAGCAAAGAGAGAAAGCCTCACAGATTAGTTTATTACTTTATGAACCAACTAGTTTTTAGAGCAAGTTTGTTTCTCCATAAAAAGACACTATGTACAATAATAGGAATGGTCTGAATTGAGATGAAAACATGCGTGGCTAACAAGGGAAAACAATGACATGAAAAAAGAATGCGCAGAATTAAAGCTCCACGAGAGTGCTCAAAAGCAGATTTGACACTACAGAAAACCAAATCAGTTAGGGAGAATAGATGCGGAGAAGCACCCCAAGAATTCAGTTTATATAAATCAAAGAAACAAGGAGAAAGCAGACCTTGAAGGCAAGCCACAGATTTCCAACCTACAAATAGCAATAATTTCCCAAAATACAGGACAAATGTATAAAAAATTATAACAGTGTCCTTTGAAGGACCCTTACCAAACTCGAAAAATAAAACATGAGATGGAAGATTTAGAGGAGTCAGTATTTACAAGCAAATAAAGTGAATGAAGATGATGTTAACAGAGGTCCTAGAAAATTACTTTCACTACAAGAAATTAATTATACCAGAATTCAAGGTAAAAAAGTATATTACTTATAAAAGTTATAAAATGATCCTTAATAATAAATCGCTAAAGGGAGTGGAGCAATATCTCTCAACATAATTTTAAGGTAGAAAAAGAAACTCATTATATGCCTTTCCCTGAAGATAGACACATATGAAAAAATATGAAAAAACAATTTTTAGATCTATAACATTTAAAAAAATATACTGTTCAGGTAACACTTCTAGAGTCACTGCTTAAAAAAACATAATTCCAAACAACAGTTAAGGTACAAAGTAGCAAGTCATATTAGAAAAAGTTTGCCCTCACTGATTAATAAAAATTATTATCCCCTAGCAGGAAAGAGGATGACATTGATGAATGAAAGTTAAATAATACAAAATACAAACAGATAAAAAGAGATGTTTAAAAGGTTAAAGAAACAAAAACCATAAAGGAGAGACCGAAAGTGGGGAAAACAAAGGCTAAATATTTATTTTGTACTAATTCTAGTGGAAAATATACATTTTTATATTTGGTATTGATAACATTGGAAAAATCATTTTACAAATATTAGTGAAAAAATCTTGAGAGTATAAAATATTACAAAACCTAGATCAAGTATGATGAAGTAGAGGGGGTAGGCTAAAGATGTACTCACCAAGTTTAGTAAATTTGACAATGAAGAAAGTGATTTGAATCTTTTTAATAGAAAGAATCTAGAAGTATTAAATAGAATCTATCTACTAATTATGAGAGGCAGCAAAAATTCAAATTACTTCAAATACTAAAAAGAAAAAACATATAAATTGAACTCAAATAAAGAGGTGGATTTCATATTAATTTTAAAACAAAATTTAAATTGAGTAAATTCTAAAATGAAAGAAAACCATTTGATTATGGCATATTAAAATTTAAGGTGGCTTTATTATTACATCTTTTGGATAAAAAAATAACAGTAGAAGGAGTATTGTTAAACAACCATTAGGAAATTATATAAGTTTAATAATATATTAAATATTAAGTATACTCATATAATTTATTATTAAATATATTGAATAATACTAATATTAATTAGCATTCATATGACAGATCAAGTTGTCAACAAAATCAACAGGGAAACTGATTAAAGTACAGATAGAATAAAATGCGTCACATAGCACATTTTTCAGATGTAGGATATGCTTTATATTTATGTATCTATTTAATATTTACAAATTGATGATCTTTATTGACAAAAAACAATTCCAATAAATACAACCAGACAAAAATTACTAGGGTTCTATTTTCTGATGAAAACATAATGAAAATCAATTAAATTAATTAATCCAACTGTTAAAATAATCAGAAATAACTACTGGATCAAAAATAACTAATATTACAATATCTTTGTATAATTCCAAGATTCTAAATGATTCCTTCTTTTTAACTCTATTCTGTTTTTTTCTGTCATTTGGGAAAGTGTATGGGGATTCAACTGAATGAGAGTGACTAAATTCCAGACAGAGTTTTTCAAAATCCAATTTCTTGGGGCACCTGGATGGCTCAGTCTGTTAAGTGTCTGCCTTTGGCTCAGGGTCCTGGGGTCTAGCTCCACATCCTGCTGAGCAGGGAGCCTCCTTCTCCCTCTCCCTCTCCCTCTGCCACTCTCTCACACTCTCTCTCTCTCAAATAAATAAACAGATAAATAAATAAATAAAATCTTTAAAAAAAATCCAATTTCTTTTTGCTTAGGCTATTAATCTCAAAATAACCTTCCACACTCCTCAAATCTTGTCAACACTCCAATCTACTAATCCACTAATCTAGAGGCATATTCGTTGTTGCCATACTGATTGCTGTTGTTCAGAATCCAGAAGGAATATGTATCTCATCTTAACGCCCCCAAGATTTTTTAAAAAGATTTTATTTATTTATTTATTTATTTATTTATTTATTTATTTGTTTGTTTGTTTATTTAGAGCCCACGCGAGCCTCAGCCTGCAAGGGCATGGGGAGGGGCAGAGGGAGAAGGAGAGAGAGAGAATCTCAGGCGGACTCAGTGCTGAGCAGGGAGCCCAATGCCAGGCTGGATTTCACGACCCTGAGATCATGACCCGAGCCAAAACCAAGAGTCAGATGCTTACCGGCTAAGCCACTCAGGCACTCCAAGATTTTGTTTTTTTATCCATCTTTGCTTGTATAGTTATTCTTGATGGAAATTACTTTGATCCTTACCAACTTTGCTTTTTTTCAGTAGAATGTTGTAGCAGGGTGAATCAGCTGTCAAAAAGACATTATTTGATTATACTATTATTGAAATATTATTATGAATATTATGAAATATTATTTCATATGAATATGAAATATATCTACATGAACAACTGACATATTTCTGGATTCCTGATTATGATTAAGAATAAACAAATTCATGATACATTTCATTTTTTTAAAATATGCTTGCTCTATGGATTTTTTTCTCAGAAGAAAAATTCACCATGCAAATTACTGAGGCAGGCTGAATTTCATCTTTAGTATTCTGATTGGACTACATTTATCTTCTAATGACATCTGTTTTGTCAATTTAAAATCTTGTCTTTCTATAGGGTTTAGACTCAGACTGAGGATTTTATCTTGTACAGAAATTAATATGTGCTTTTTTGAAGGAAATTGTTCAAAAGTTATCTGAAAGGAAGGCAATATTTTTGTTTTCATTTGTAGCATAGGAAACCTTATTTTGAAGAGAAAAAAAAAATCCTTACCTCTGGGTTAGGCCTGAATCACTGCTGATGATCAACTCCTGAATTCTGATCTGCTTGTAAATCTTAACAAAACTTCAAGTTCTGGGTCCCTCCTCGGTAAACCAAGTGCATCAAGTTCTCTGCCACAAGGCCCAGAGTCCACCCTCCTCTAACATGTTAAGATTAAAACTAGTAATTTCTCTAATCCCTGTTTTCATTAGTCAGCATCTAAAATGTTAAGCCTTTGGCCATTGATTTTTTTTGCCACATCAGTCACCCATAATGCTCTGTACCTCTTTACTTCTATCTTAACCCTTCATTCCTACTATGCTGGAATTGATCTATGGCAGTGCTCTCCAATGGAAATATAATGTAAGCCACATACACAGTTAAGTTTTCTAGTAGCTACATTAAAAAAAAGTTTAAAAAAAGGTGAAATTAATGTTAATGATACTTTAACCCAATATAGGCAAATACTACCATGTAATATGTATTGACTGATTATATATTATGTATTGGTTACATATTTAATACTTCATATGTAATCAGTATGAAATCAATTTACCAAATATCGTATATTCTTTATTATATACTAAGTCTTTGAAATCTGGCACGTAATTTCCACTTAGGACATTTCTTGCTTCAAAGTCGTCACAGTCCAATGTTCAGTAGCCGCATGTGGCTAACAGATACCACACTGGGCAGTGTAGCCCACTAGGAATGTGGCATTGATTCCAAATCCTTCCTTTATTTCCTGGATTTCAGATTTGAAGGGATAAATTGACATTACCCGGAGACATCTTACATGACACTTCGAATATAGGAGTGAGCCTGAGGCCATTTTTCTTCTGCAGTGGCAACTGGCAAGCCATGTTGGACATGGAGGGTGTAATGGCGGGCCTCCACATTCCGTGTCTAGTCATTTCCTCCATGGGGGTGAGGCAGTGGTGGCAGTGGGCTGGTGGGAGCAACAGCAGAAGTCCCCTGATCTTTGCTTCCGCTTACACTGGGCTCCTGCAGTACTCTCTGCGTGACTGGTTGTTTTTTACCCTATTCTTTCTTCCTTTAATTCCCTTAAATAATACCTGTTTCAAGAGCTAGGCCAGGAAACATCTCCTCAGGAAACATTCCCTTGACAGCACTCACTTTCCTGCCAACATATGATACTTCTTTACTAAGTACTTATCACACTTTTTACAGTGCCTTTTTAACTTCTCTGTCTTAATGAAGGCAGGGATAGTCTCTTTACTATTGCTATTTTTTAAAAGATTTATTTATTTATTTGAGAGAGAGAGAGAGAGAGAGCACGCATAAGTGGGAGGGACAGGGAGGAGAGACAATCCCCAATGAGAGCGGAGCCCCACTCAGAGTTTGAGATCACCATCCTGAGATCACCACCTGAGCCAAAACCAAGAGTCAGATGCTTAAATGACTGTGCCACCCAGGCATCCCACTATTGCTATTTTTATTATTAATAATTATTTAATTAGCATCTGACACATTTTTATGTTCTGAGCCTATGTTTATTAAATGAATGGCTGAAGGACAGAAAGAATAATGAGGGGCAGAATATTTAGAGCTAGGGATAGGATGATTCTGGGGCTCTTAACCCGGAAAGAGTTCTTTGGTGGAAGAGTTTTTGGTGATGGGGCAGAGGCTGTGGAACTTAGGTCCTTAGTGGTCAGCATTGGGGGAAAATATGCAAAAAGTGTAAACAAAGAAGCATAAGGTGTTTCTAAACACTGGCTTTATGGGCTTGAGCAATGCACAGAGCTATCCTAGTAGGTATCTAATGAGTATTCACTGACATTAACTGAGAAGGAGATGAACAAGCATGCACTTGATCTTGACATTGCTTCCTAAATCTTTCATTACCTCTAACACCTACTTTGTCTTTTCTAAATTAAGATATTAATTTTGTACTTAAATGAGTCTCAGTAGAGATGAACTGACCAACCATTTGTTAAAAGAAACATGTTTTCCTGCCTTTTGATTATAGCCTCCAAATTTAATTAGCCCCAACGAGGAATAAATCTCAAAAGGAAGCTTCTTATTTTTAAGGAATGGTAATAAAACTATTGCTTCTAGTATCCAATCACTTGGAGACCACCCAGTTCTCTTTGTTTTGGACCCCTAAATTCACTGCATTAAAAAGGCTCTCTTTTAATATACAGTTCATCATGGAATGTCAATCAGATCTTTCATGAAGTGTTTTTGTATTTCTTTTGGTTGTTGTGTGTGTCTGTGTGTGTGTGTGTGTAAGATTTTATTTATTTATTTGAGAGAGAGTGAGAGAGCACAAGCAGGGGGGCAGTGGCAGAGGGAGAGGGCAAAGCAGGCTTCCTGCTGAGCAGGGAGCCCAATGAGGAACTCGATCCCAGGACCCCGGGATCATGACCTGAGCCAAAGGTAGATGCTTAACCCACTGAGCCACCCAGGCACCCCTTGGTTGTTGTGTTTTGTACTTTAACTGTTGGCAAAGTGTCTGCAAGATTGAGTGACAATTTATTTGCATTGTCTGGGATCTAGACAAAAAATGAAACAATGACGGAATATGAGAAATGAGGTTACTTAAAACAGGAGATTTACTTAATTTTTAAGGACTTCTATTATGAGTTTTGACTTTTAAGAGAGATTTTGTTGAAACTATATCTTAATTTAGGATAAAGAGTTAAAAGATCATTCTGAGTTGTATATAGAAATCCTAAAATCATATATTCTCTTTGCTCCAAATCACTACTGGTAACTATTATAGTTGGGGTAAAATTCCAGCAGGGAAAATATTGATGAGAAGAAGGGGTGAAGGTGAAACCATGGAGAATCCAGATGGCATCATGAGGATTTGTTGGGATATGCAGATCCCCCCCTTCATATAAAAGCCTTGGATTTCCTTTTTAATCTACTTTTTGGCTATATCTCTTTTTTCCTTATTTTGTCTCAGGTATTGAACTCCTGCTTTTCTTTTCATGGAAAATGCTGATTATTTTCCTTTGAAGCCCCTCCCCCCCATTTCACTTTGGGATAGAATCCAGTTTCCTTGTCACACTTCTGATTATACAGTTGGCACAGAGGTTTTTGTAGATATTCTAATAATCTATCCTGAGAGCAACATGAAGAGATAGATGCTAAAATTTTAAAGATTTTTAATAAAACTTCTCCCTATTCCATATTAGGATGTATTAACAAATAGAACTGAACTTTGATAGTTTTCACATAATTATCACATCTTAGTTATTAAGAATCTCAGTCAATATGTTTTCAGACTTCCTTTTGGTTAGATTAGGGACCTTCCTTTATTGTTCCATTCTCCCTAATACTAGCAACACTTTCTTTTTTAAGGCTAACATTTTCCACAGGGGGCTTTGTTGAACAATATTTCTGAGGAATGTTGGTATTATATGAAAGAAGGATTCTCTGGTGATCTAAGTTGGGCCAATGCCTAGCATAGGTACTGAAAAAATTTTCAGAGATTTTTGGTATGCTGACATGTGAGGAAACCCTAAGATGAGAAAGAATATTAAGGATTTCCCCAGCCAGTTTAACTGAAGAAGGGTCTTGCTTTTTTGTTTTTGTTTTTCAATTTTTCTACTGAGAATATTGTTATACCACAAGCACTTGTGGGTTTTTTTTTTTCTCAATAACTTGAAAAGGTACTTTTCATATACACAAGAATAGTAAATGGAGCTTTTTTTTTTTTTAAAGATTTTATTTATTTATTTGAGAGAGAGAATGAGAGAGAGAGAGCATGAGAGGGGGGAGGGTCAGAGGGAGAAGCAGACTCCCTGCCGAGCAGGGAGCCTGATGCGGGACTCGATCCTGGGACTCCAGGATCATGACCTGAGCCGAAGGCAGTCACTTAACCAACTGAGCCACCCAGGTGCCCGTAAATGGAGCTTTTAGTCTCCAAAATACCCAGGTAATATCAACCTTCAATTCTGGAGTAATCTAAACAGTTTTTCAAGGGTCTATTTTATTTACAGAGGAATTCTATTACAGAGATAAGACTGACCTTTCTTTGTGGAGAGAAAAACTAGTGAAGTCTCATTACTCTATAATCCCTGCTATTTGGGGAAGGCATAAAGAAGTCAAATCAGGAACTGTCTCTCTTACCCTTGCATCTTTTCCCTAGATATAGTATCTGCTACAGTGTCACTCTCATTTAGCTCAGTAAAGTAGCAGTCACCTAGGTATTCTATTAGGAATAAATTTTAAATGAAATTAGTAGCAGCATATCTACCTTAGGGATCCTGGGAGAACAAAAGGTAGGAAGGCTGCTGCCTTCAATGCCTTTGGAAGTACTAGCATCACAAGGAAGCCACCACAAATAGAGTGGGCTATTCCCAACACCAAAGTATATATGAGAAAACTCTCCAAACTGAGGGCAAAACACCACATCTGTCATCTTCTAGGACCTGCATGTCTTTCCACAATGACCACCATAAAATAATGGTGTTTTCATGTCTGCCTTTAAAATTTTCCAGGATCATGTCTCATTGACCAACTCTATACAAACCTACAAGTGAGTCTGTAAAATATCTGCGGACTTTAAGGGTCTGCAATCTAGGAAAGACATTAGAAACCAGGGAACAACAAATGTTGGAGAGGTTGTGGAGAAAGGGGAACCCTCTTACACTGTTGGTGGGAATGCAAGTTGGTACAGCCACTTTGGAAAACAGTGTGGAGGCTCCTCAAAAATTTAAAAATAGAGCTACCCTATGATCCAGCAATTGCACTACTGGGTATTTACCCGAAAGACACAGATGTAGTGAAAAGAAGGGCCATATGCACCCCAATGTTCATAGCAGCAATGTCCGCAATAGCCAAACTGGGGAAAGAGCCGAGATGCCCTTCAACAGATGAATGGATAAAGAAGATGTGATCCGTATATACAATGGAATATTACTCAGCCATCAGAAAGGATGAATACCCAACTTTTACATCAACATGAATGGGACTGGAGGAGATTATGCTAAGTGAAATAAGTCAAGCAGAGAAAGTAATTATCATATGGTTTCACTTATCTGTGGAACATAAGGAATAGCATGGAGGACATTAGGACAAGGAAGGGAAAAATGAAGGGGGGGATTCGGAGGGAGAGATGAACCATGAGAGACTATGGACCTGAGAAACAAACAGGGTTTTAGAGGGGAGGGGGGATTGGTTAGCCCGGTGATGGGTATTAAAGAGGGCACGAACTGCATGGAGCACTGGGTGTTATACAAAAACAATGGATCGTGGATCACTACATCAAAAACTAATGATGTAATGTATGGTGACTAACATAACATAATAAAATAAAATTAAAAAAAAGAGATAAAACCTGAGTGTCAACAAATATCTAGTATACCTGAACTGTAGAGGTAACAAGTAGAAATCTATAAGGAGATAATTGTAAGGAGTAGTGAATGGCCAGCGTACAGAGAAAGGGAAAAAAATTACAAAGAAACAATGGTGTTCCTTATTCCACTACTTGGAATAATCAATGATCAGAAAGCATCAAATAAACCTATGGTTCTTAAAATATGGTTCCTGGCTCAGCAGCAGCAACCTCACCTGAGAATTTGTAGAAATACAAAGTCTTAGGTTGCCCTTTTTCATTAAAAAAGAAAAAAAAATGAATCAGAAAAAACTCAGGATGGGGCCTAGCAATCTCTGTTTTAACAAGCTCACCAGATATTTCTGACACACACTAAATTTTGAGAACCACTGGTATAAAGTTTCTGAAAAGAGTATTCCATGAGTATTACTTTGACTCCAGGAAGGGTAAAGAATGCTTGAAGCTTTATAAACTCTTACTAGAGGCTAAAATGACTGAGAGTCTGTCCAAGAATATCTGGGGAGGGTTGAGAAAGTAAAAGTAAACAAGCCAATAGTATTAGTGTAAGAGTGGGAAGATCTGTGCCTGAGTTACTGCAAAATAAGTCGGCACTTCTAACAAAAATGTATTAAGAGGAATCAATGTAAGTGATTCTAGTTTTTGTACACTCACTGTGTCTCAATGGATGAGTGTAGAGCATGGATACAGATCAAACCACCTGAATGGCCAGTCCAATTCCAAAGTAGTCTTCAAAATTCATGTATCCTGAGCAACAATGCCAAGCCTTGGGTGGCTTCTGTTTTGTGTTTGATCCACTGTCAGCATCCCTGCATTAACCCTTCATCAACTCATGAATAGCAACCTTCACTGAGGGAGCATGGGTATGTGAAGACAGGCTTTGCGGCCACCCCAAGACTATTATGGTAAAGGGAATGTTTTATTACTTCCCAAAGGGGTCTCTTTCCTTCTCCACCCTTACTTTTAAAAATAACTAAAACAAAACAAAACAAAACAGAAACAGTTATCAGCTAACAAAACTGAGGGAGTTTGAGCTCTTATGCACAAATTAAAAACAAGTTTTCAAACTGTCTTTTTTAATTTAAATATTGCTTCTGTATAAGATTTTCTGAAGTCATCTAGCAGGTAGCTCGAGGGCAGAGTTACTCTAGCAGCCATGCTTCCCTGGGGACTGAAAGGAATGACTTCTGAAACCAGGCATTTCTTAGCAAATCACATAAAAACCTCACTGGAGACTTTTGCTGCCAGGAGACAGATTTTAAGCATCCAGCTGATGAAACCTCTAAGACAATAAAGAGTGCCAGATGCATCAGATTTGGGTTTTAAAACTGCTGATGTCCACATTTAACCTAAAACATGCTTTATCCAATCTTGAAAAACTAATGTAGTGCTACATTCTTGCTTGTGAGGTAATGTCGTTTTGGCGATATTTTCTTTCCTGTTAATACAAATCAGAAGGCTAGCTGTCTGTATAAAGCAAAGAAAAACAAAAATAAAAATAGAACATCCTGATTAATACTGGGAAGAAGTAAAGAAGGATATGTTTTTAGGGGGAGGACAGTTTAAAAGGGAGGAAAGACAGAGAGAGAGAGGGAGAGATGCATAATACATGTCCCCTATTTTGAAGGACAAAAAGTTGAGTTGCTCAATAATTATATTTGGTTTTACATCTAGTAATCCTACATTTGAATGCCCTCTATAAATCAAGAGCCAAAGTAAACAAAGTAAGATATTGAATTTTTGTAATGGATCAGGATTTTTTATTAAAAAGTAGCTGCTATTAAATTGCTACACATATAGCAAAGTTTGGGGAGTGACAGAACTGTTCTATATCTTGATTGTGGTACTGGTTACAATATTATATGCATTTGTCAAAACTGGCAGAACTGTACTCTAAAATGGGTGAATATTACTCTAGTAAATTAAACCTTGATAAGAAAATTGCTCTACATAGCTTAGGCTGCTGAGAGATGCATCATTATTCTCAACATCTCTGAAGTTACTGTTAATAAAGCACATTAATTTTATAATTTATTGAATTAAATAGTGTAAGAAGTATATTTACAGGCTAAGATCAAGAACATCTATAAGAAAAAGTTAAATTGAAATAAAACAACACAGGAAGTTTAGCATGGAATACAAATGTTTTGATATAACTTCCTTGAGTTTTATTCTTCATGTTCCTCCAAGAAGCTAGATTCACCTCCATTTTTAAAAAGAGTCAAATGAGGGGCGCCTGGGTGGCTCAGTCATTAAGCGTCTGCCTTCGGCTCAGGTCATGATCCCAGGGTCCTGGGATCGAGCCCCGCATCGGGCTCCCTACTCTGCGGGAAGCCTGTTTCTCCCTCTAACTCTCCCCCTGCTTGTGATCCTGCTATCACTGTGTCTCTCTCTGTCAAATAAGTAAATAAACTCTTAAAAAAAAAAAAAAGAGTCAAATGAGATGACATTGGCAATCTTCATCATAAATATTTTACACATTATTTAAATGTTCTACTCCTGTGACATGAACAACCAATTATTTTTCAGGAATATGTCACAGACTTTAATGCTTAAATACGGGGGACTCTGCATTAACCAGGTGGTGTAAAATTATCTTCTATCAGTTTCATTTCACAACATGAAATTAATGATTTTGGATTTTTTATTTTTGCTTCTGTGTTATGCTTTAGCAAACATTTTAATAGGGTCTATTTTTAAATCTGATTGTTAAAATGATTTTTAACATGGATATTTTCAATCTCTTTAGACTTTGGATTCTATCTCCTCTCTCTCCCCTCCCAGCCATGCCATTTCAACCTTCTAAAGGGTCCCTTGTTTTTCCTTGTTAAATCTTAACAACCTGTTACTAGCTCTAGGCTGGTCTGGCTCTCCACAGAAATGTATGCTTTCTTTGAATTGTAAGTGCTTAAGGGCTTTTTGGGTCAGATAAGGGCCATGGGTTAGAGCCAAAGGAACTGGAAACGTTGGTACCTAAAAGAAATCTGAAAGGAAGCCTTATTATGGAGAGAGTGATGAAGTGAGAAACCAGGAGGTTTGTATGTAGCTTCCTGTATTTGCTGTTTGACAAAGGCAGCCTTTGAAAATAAAAACCCTCTTTTCACTTAAGAGAAATGAATTGCATCATACCACCATTCTTTCTCTTTTATACACATCCCAATACATCGATTGGCCCAATTAATTTTCTTTACCCAATATTGTAGACTTATACCCAATTTTTAATAAAATCCCTGAAAGAAAAAAAGAAAAAGAAAAATTTGTTGCTGTGGTGCCTATCATTTCTTTAAATTACTATTTTCCTTAAAAGTAGAAGAATCTTCGAGAAACTTAAAATAAATTGTAGTTACACTGGAAAGTTTTTCAGTGAATAGAATTATCTAGTATAAATCATCACAATAAGTTACCCTATTATTTGACAAAATGTAACATTCTTAATTTTCAATTCAACACCAAGCTTAACATATCCAAACTAGTACTAACAGAGTTGCATAACATCACTGAGCAGATAGCATAAAGTTTTAAGTAGTTTCCAGTTAATAACAGACATCTTGAAAAGAGGTGAGAAATTAGAATGGGTGGAATTGGAGCAGAAAATTCTGGAAAGATATTTGTATATACAAATTCACCTGGTAAAACTTCACATCTTACTATTGCTGCAACTACATATTGAAGCAAATCCATTGACTTTGTACACATTGACTTTATTTTCCTCACTTCAGTTTTGTTTAGGTTTGGTAATGATCACTCTGCCCATGGAAGACTCCAGTTGAACCTAGTGCAACTGACAAGAGTTTAAGGTGTTTGAGGGGCGCCTGGGTGCTCAGTCGTTAAGCGTCTGCCTTCAGTTCAGGTCATGATCCCAGGGTTCTGGGATCAAGCCCCGCAACGGGCTCCCTGCTCGGCCTGGAGCCTGCTTCTCCCTCTCGCACTCCCCCTGCTTGTGTTCCCTCTCTTGCTGTGTCTCTCTCTGTCAAATAAAAAAATAAAATCGTTAAAAAAAAAAGTTTAAGGTGTCTGATAAACTGGCAAGGAATGGAAGGTAAGGTAGATTAGGAACTGGAAAGAAAATGGTTACAACCATTAGGAAAAAGAAAATTGAGGATTGTGGGTAACCAGTCTGACATCTTCAATAGTTGGAAATGGAAAAGGAGGGCAGATTTCCCTTATGTTATGGTCACACTGCAAAAGCAGGGGAGACCCCCACCCAAAATTTGGTTCATGTTAATGATGCCATAGGCATACATACCAACAAGGTATGAAAAGATTAATTTCCTACATAATTGAGGTTTCTGGGGGACAGCATGAGAAAAGGGGTCTGGCTTGGGTTTTAATTGCAGTGTTGTTCAGGGATGGGGCTAGAATAACAGTTTCCATTATGGGTGGGGACTTGAATCAGGTGCTAAAGGAAGGAGAATCCAGACTTATCAGCTTGCCAGATGTAGAGCATGAAGGGAAGAGGGAGCGTTAAGACTTCAAAGCTGTTATCAGTCAAATATAAAAAAAAAAAGGAGTCGTACTCCTCATTATACTCTGAACCGCAAATTTCTCCAATTCTAAAGTCTCATCTATTCTCTTGAGAAGGAAGTCCAGGTATTTTTTTTTTTTCCTTACCTCCCATGACAAATTTCCTCAGGATCTTGGGGTTACATTAAAAACTGAAGTCCAGGGGCCCCTGGGTGTCTCAGTCAGTTAAATGTCTGCCTTTGGCTCAGGTCATGATCTTGGGGTCCTGGGATCAAGCCCTACATCAGGCTCCTTGCTCAGCAGGGTATCTGCTTCTCCCTCTGCCCCTCTTCGCCGCAGCGCCCATCTCCCCTGCTTGTGCTCTCTGCTCTCTCTCTCAAATAAATAAATAAAATCTAAAAACAAAACAAAACAAAAACAAACTGAAGTCCATTGTCTTTTTTACCTGCTGTAGGGAGAGAACGCCCATGTTCCCTTCGATGCTTATATAGACAGCTGCTAGTTTCCAGAACAGCCTTGTCTAATGAACTCCATTTTTAGAGGTTGCGTTGTTGCCATTGCTTAAGAGGAGGCCTGGAAACAGTGTTGAAACCCAGAGTCTCCACCTGCAAGAACATTCATCCAGAGCCCTCCCTGGTTTTCAATGACTCTGCAGTCATTGATGTGGTGTCAGATTTGTGCACGTCTGGATGGTAGCTCTCTGGGCAGAAAATCAGAATTTTGTTGGGGAAAGGAGTTTCTCAAAATCTCACTCATTTCTGTGGGTTGAGGAGACAGCAATAATTCCATCAGTGATAGAGAATGCCATGGCCATTTAGAGTAGCCTATGGCAATAACTTCATGACATCCTTGCTAAACAACCAGAACAGCCATTCATTTCAGGGCAGATGCCCACCCCGACCCTCATTGCAATAGAGGCCCTAAATGTCTAAGATATTTAAAAGTCCATTGTTAGGTTTCCCAATGTCTATGTTTTTTAGTTTAGTTTTTTTTTTTAAAGATTTTATTTATTTATTTGAGAGAGAGAGAGAGAGAGCATGAATTGGCACCAAGCCAACCAGGTGCCCCTAGGTTTTTTAGTCTTATCCATTGTGTGAAAAATGTACTGTCTTTAGTAATGATTATAATATTTAGATGCTTCTTCAGGGCACTCTAAACATTTTAGTAAAAACAAAAAGTCAGATGCTTCTGATAATATATAGAGCACATCAAAAAGTCTGCTGGTGTCACATGATAAAGCATGAGTGTGTTAGTTTACTACTTTAGATTAGTGTCTCAAAAAAGTGTCTTTAAAGAGGTGATATTAAGAGGTAAGACACCTGGGTGGCTCAGTCGATTAAGCGTCTGACTTTGGCTCAGGTCATGATCTCTGGGTCCTGGGATCTAGCCTCCCTGCTCAGTGGGGAGTCTGCTTCTCCCTCTCCTTCTGCTCTTCCCCCCACTTGCTCATGCTCTCTCTCTCTCTATCTCTGAGATAAATAAATAATCTTAAAAAAAATAGGAAATTGAGGGTTTGGCTCATAGGTTGGGTAGAGCTGACCTCCTCGACCCATGGCCATTGCTTTGATGGGAATCCTCTCTCACAGCTGTAGCTAAACTAAGATCTTTCTGGCTCCAATAGCTGCTACTTTCCCCTTGCCCTACCAAACCTAGGGGTTGTGACTTTCATATTGTTGCTAGCTCCGATTTTTGTTTTCCCTTTGCCTTCAATAATCTCCTCATTAAAGTCTCCATCTTTGCAAATGATCCTCACAGTAAAGTCTCCCCAAATACTCTGAATTTGCCTTTCTCTCCTTCTGGGACATTGGCTTATTTATCTGCAAGACAAGAAGGAGTTAGTCATACAACGTTAGGGGAAGGGCATACCAAGCTAAGATGTCAGCAAGTACATTTATGTGAAACATACAAATGTGATGATGCACATAGTTATATTGCAATTCAAAGGTAGCAAATTGTGAAACACCTTGGGTCGCTTTTGACGGGTAATTTTTCTTACATTATTCTTCAACAAATACTTTTGACTACCTATTGTTTAAGATGATAAACTAGGTACAGCAGCTATATGGATCCTATTCATATGTTGCCATATTCATTCTTGAATTCAAGTTTGTGAATAGATATTATTTTGGTGCTCACTTACTGGAGTAAAAGTAGTAGGGAATTTTATAACGAGGTCACTTAAAGATCTCCTTCCTTAGCAACGGAGTATGAATTGAGATGACTGTGTTTAGAACTTTCTGTTCTCTTATGCCCTTACACACACACACACACACACACACATATCCACAAAACAAAGTTTTCACTTATTCGAAGTGTAGCTTAGTATTTGAAATTGTCTCCAACAAGGTCATGGAGGTCCTCTGCTGCAGGTTTTATACTTCAAAGTGTATTATAATTAGTTTGGCTTCTACTCTGATATTGCCTTTATAAGAACATTCTTTTCTGTTTTGGAATAATATACTGCTTTGATATGATTAATGATGGTTCAATATTTCCGTCACTATTTCAGTGGAAGAATTAAGCATTTAATATATAGTTTTTCACAAAATGTCCTCATGCGATAAATAGATGCCAAAATTTTGTTCCATGCAATTTTCATTAGATATTAAATCAGAAAAGAAAATGTAACTTGGAGAAACAAAAGGGAGTCCTGTTTAGTCTTGGTTTTCTGGGTTGGTCTTGTTTTTACAGTAAGTTTTATCAGCCCTCTTCACTATCATGAAGCTTGGGAAAGTTTGGGCTATTTCCATTGCTTTTCCTGTTTTCGTTTGGCAGATATGCATTGGGGAAAAAGAAAATGTCTTCTTTTAAAAGCCAAAGGAAAGAGAAAGAGAAGCTTTCCCGAAATTTTAATCATATTTTTTTCTAGCCTAAATTTTAAGTAATTTGCAATATTTTGTATTTGTTTAGATTTCATATTTGATTAAAAATAATTCTCTGTCAATCAGCTATTTTTGTTGATCACATATTGATTTTTTAAAATTTTTACTGGGTGGCGTAATTTTTAAGAAAGGTGTTCTTTCTTTTTTCTATGTGACATATTAGTCTAGGGTATTATCTAAGAAAATTTCTTCTGATGAATTTTGATTCTTGTCTTCTCTCACATTATGTTCTTGTTCGATGAACTTTTAAAGTTTCTTTTTAGTTTTGAGAACTTTATTCCTCCCTAATAAACATTTGAACAAAGAAGATATGTGATATTGAAGATGGAATTGGGTAAACTACAAAGAAGTATATTACCATGCATATGGCACTTTATTATTACTATAGAGATTAAAAGAACATTCTGAAACCTTATTAGGGCGTTTTTGTTTGTTTGTTTGTTTTTCTAATTATGTTTTACTTACAGTGTTCTTAACTTATAGTTCCTCTTTAGAAGACATGGCAAATAGAATGGTCTCCCAAAGATGTCCACATTCTAATTTATGGAACCTGTGACTATTTGACATTACATGGCAAAAGTGAGAAAAATTCAAAGCTTGGGATAGATTCTATTAGATTATATCTGTCAAATATTAGTTAATCCATATATTTTGGGAAGACCTGGATGATAGTCATTTACACACAGAACTCTCTGGAAAGTCCTTGAAATGCCAAACTTTCTAGTCATTCTTATAGATATTGATACTAGATGCATATAGATATTAGATGAACAAATATAAAATAAAAAATTTTGTGTCCTATCTGTGTTTGGGGGCAGGTGTGAAACTGCCCTCAAGATTGGGATAATGTGTTTGGGTGTTTCTAGAACTGGATAGAACCAAGGTTTTTATATAAAATAGTTCAAGAGCATGCTGGGGTGGTTGTATCAAACTCAGGAAACTGATAGAATAGAGATTTGCCTCATCTCAGTATATAGCACTACAACCCATATACCTGCTCAAACCATAATTTATAAGTCATCCATGATCTATTTTCCTTCCTCTCATATCAAACAATAAGCAACTCCTACAGACTCTCTTTCCAATATTTATTATTCCGTTCCTTATGTATCTCCATATTCACTGCTACTACTCTAAAAAAATGATAGCAAAGATTTATATTGTGCTTACTACTAAGCACATTCATGAATTAATTCTTATAGTCCTCCTATACTCCTTAATTTTGAAATGATAAAGAATCTAGACAAGTGAAGGGTCAAGTAACTTGCTCAATATCATGCAAGGAGTAAGTGGCAGTGAAGTGGTTTGACTATCTCTTTCCAGAGCCTGCACTCAAACATCCCATTATATTCTTCTCTTCCAAGTCCAGGTCTAAGGCACCTCCATTGCCTTGGTGAGAGGTAATACATGCTTCCCACAGAAGCAAAAGGGGCCAGATTCTCTCTCCATTCCCATGAATCCAGGGTGATCAGATAGTGTAGGCTCAGCCATCTAGACCTCATACCCAGGCTAGGGCATGGAGATAGATGGAGAATACTGGACTGGCCTCTTCCATCTGTGTAACTTTTGCTATGTGTTTACTGCCTCATCTTCTTAAAAGTTCTTAGTTCTTGTCAGTTTTCCAAAGCTCATATTCCAGGTTTCTATTATTTCTGTGAGACCCTGATATTTTTCCAATAAATTCAACTTTTTTGCTTGATATATAAACAGAGTTAATTTCTATTCCTAACTGCCAAGAACTCCCAATGATAATTATAGCTTAGTAACCCAGGTTTTAGTGGTAAGAAACAGAAAACTCAAACTTAAAAGACCAAGGCATAACCACAGTATAGTCATTTGGATTTATGGTTGGAGATGCAGATAAATGATATGCAATTAGTTCAGGAAGTTTGGTTCATTAATCAGGGACATGTTCTTGGACTGATACTTTATATTTTGGAAGGAGATCTATACTACCTCTGCCTAAGGAAGTACCATGTCTATGGAAAGAGCAAATAGTTTTCTCAAAAAAAATTAGATGGACTTTGTGTTTACTGAAGTGAGAGACCGGCACTTATGTAGGGCTCTAGAGTTCTGTGTCATAAAACACTGTAGAAGAGAATTCTTCTGTAGAAGAGAATATTCCTTAATTATTAAAGGATCTTTGAATGTCTAGTAATGTATGGTTACACAGTGTGGCATGCAGTAGATGGAGGTCATCATAAGTATAACCCTATGACATTGTTTCCACCCTGGACTGCACTGTAATAGGAAATCTTAATGATACAGAACAGTTGTCACTCAAATTTGACAACTCAAAATTGAATGGTTTCTTAGTTGGGCCTTAAGCAAAACCCCTAGCTGATTATTTTCTCAAAAATTTATATATTTATTAGAAGTGGGTGGGAGGTTCTGTTGCTAGGGACTTTGCTTATATTCATGACTTTAATTACTACATTTATTTTTCTACTTTATCTATAATCAATTCCCTATGATCCATTTTTCACACAGTTGCCAAAGAGATCTTTTAAAAATATAATTTAGATCATGTCATTTTTTTTTTGTTTAACCCTATAGTGACATCCATTGCATTTTCTAAAATCAAAATCCTTATCATACTCTGAAAGGACTGACTCCATCTACTACTGTACATTTCACTTTCTAATATCCAACCACACCGGTATTCATGGAACATATCAAGCTTATTACTATCTCTTGTCTTTTCTTATTCACTGTCACCTCTCCCTAGAATGCTATTTCCTCAGCAGGCCTACCCTTCCGGTATTGCATTTCAAATGGCATCTCTTCATCTCTTCATGAATGTCTTCATCTTCATCTCTAGGTTACCCTTTCTAAAATACTTCCTATTCCATCACTTTCTATGTTTTGCTTTGTTCAAAGCACTTAACACTTTCTTATGCTGTATTTACTTGTTTTCTCTCTCCTATATTGAAGTATAAGCTATTGGCTAGGCAGTCTGTTTAAGTCATTCACTGAGAAATTCCCTGCATATAGAACTGGACCTAGTATAGATTATTAGTGAATAGGAGTGTTTTCTAGAAGATTGAGGTGAAGATTAGTAAATACTGCCATACCTGTTAATAGGGTTGTGGATTTCCTACCAAGTGAGACCAAAGTACAGTGGAAAGCCAGGGTGGGAGATATAAGATAACGATCACCTGAATTAGTCTTCCAAGTGGATCTCTGATGATTTGTTCTCAGCTTGAGAGATTGGGGCTCCCTGAATTGGAAACAATCTTTGATGGTCATATAGTGGTCATATAGCCTTCTGTCGGGTTTTAGTTCCACTTGTACCTACTCTACTTTAGGAGCATCCCATCTCAAGCCACGTGCTTTATTAGAAAGGAATTGTAGCTTGGAATTTAGCTAGACCTAGTCTGAGCTAGGTACAGAACTTAATTACCTTGGCTTTTCTGCCATATTTCACAGCCAAGTCAGCTCATCCTTTGGGCCTCCTGTGAATACTTCTTGGAATTATTCCTGCAGTGAAGTATGACTCCATGGAAGTTACTAAGTAAACAACTAAAATGCAGAGGTATAACAATCAACAAGAGATGTAGAAACAGAAAGTAGGAGTGATTAACTGAATAGTTAGGTAAAGTCTTCACAGAAAGGTGATATTTGAGCTTAGGGTTAAATGATGAATAAAATTACACCAAGGAAAAGAGAAAGAGGGAACCCCAGTCATATGTTAAACAAAGGAACCGAGGTGGGAAAATCACTGTATGGTTGATTGTGGTTAGATTGGTATCACTAAGTGATGGAGGAGGGAAAGAAGTCAAGGGATCATGGAAATTGATTCCGGAAACATCATGAGGGTCCGGATTACCAAGGAGCTTGAGGGGTAAGGAGCTTCAAATTCATTTTATGTGCAACACAAACCTAATGGTGTTGCTTATTTTGAACAATTTCAAAATCAATTTTGTATCTGAAGCAGCTACTTTTAATATCATTCATTCAATAAATATTTATGAAATGCTCACTCTTTCCTAGACACTATGACAGTAAAGAAAAATGAAACAGTTCCTAACATTGAAGATCATATAATAAATAAAATAATGTATTTTTAATGCTACACCTAGTATTAAATACTACATCTAGATGCACTGGTCAGTTGTGAATATTCTGGATGAAATGCTCAATAAATTAAGCCAGAGTCTATAATTGTGGTAAAGAACACTGCAGTAGTGTCTAATTTTCCTCCCCTTGACCCTGGTATGACACTAGTGACATATAATCAATGGTCTAAAACAGAAATGACTTTCTGGAAATTCATAAGCAAGGTCATTGGAACATTTGCAGCTTTTTTCTTTTTTGTATTTTTAAAGTCTTTTTTAAAGATTTATTTATTTATTTTAGAGAGAAAGAGAGAGCAAGAGAGTGAGTGTGAGTTGGGGGGTCAAAGAGGGAGAGAGAGAGAGAAGCAGACTCCCCACTCGAGTGGGGATCCCAAAGTGGGGCTCGATCTCAGGACCCTGAGATCATAATCTTAGCTGAAATCCAGAGTTGGATGTTTAACTGACTGAACCACCCAGGTGCCTCTGAAGCTTTCTTGTAGACCTTTTGAGACACGAGCTCTTGGAACTCTAGATGACATTGAAGACATCTGGCTACTCTTAAGCCACCATGATGGAAAGACCGTATTGAGTGAACAGGCAAAGCAGCCCTGAGATGACATAAAGAAGAATCTAATGCCTGGTCAGGCCCTAGCTGTCCTCACCACCAGCCATTAGAACCAACCCAACTGAAATATGAGGCAATGTGGAGTATAAATTAGTAGTACTTCCCAGGTCTAACCAAATCATACACACGTGAGACATTTTAAGCCACATAAAATGCCAGAGGAGTCCTTCACCCAAAGAGAGAAAGAGGAATAAATTCAAAGTTAAATTGTCTGAAGACAAGTAGATACAGGACAATAATTTCAAGAATCGGAGGGAAAAGGAAAACTTTAGAGCAATTGCCACAGAGGGCACTAGTTATGCAAATATATGGTAGGTTAGTCCAGTTTAAGGGCACAACGTCAGGGAAAACAACCAAAGAAATATGGAAGATAGCTATCATAAATTGTTTAATTTACTAAAATGGACAAAAAAGATAGAAGTAGACAAGAAATGTGTGTCATCCCAGAATAAAATCATAGAATAGAAGAATTTTAAACAGAATAGTAGGATTGAGTGACAAGCACATTTATATATATATGTAAATTATAGTTCTCAATTTTTAAAAATAATTCATAAAGAAGTAAAAATCCCTCATTTTTCTTTTATAAAAACAGATACTGTGCTTTGGAAATAGTATTTATATGAGAAATGAAAAGAGAGTAGGCATGGGATGGAGTTTAAACAATGGAAATTTAGAATATTTGAGAGGTCAAAGCTTTACTAGGGTGATTGGATTATGAATAATTTTTCTTTGCTGTACTGATATGTTGTTGTTTTAATTTACAAAGTTAGCAAGGTATAGGAAGTGAGAAATTCAGAAAAAATCAATTTTATTTTCTTAGCATTTAGGACACTTTCATTTTTGCTCCAGACAAAACCAGGTTTTCTTCATTGTTAATGATGGTATTTCTAAGTCTTGATAGTTTTATTTTCTCTGGAAGATCTGCAAATGTTCTATACATTTCCTGGCTTTACAAATTTCCTTCAATTTGTTAATTTTTATTGATGGGAATTTCTTTTGAAATTTCACCAACAACATTAAAATGTGAAAGTTTCTAAATTTCAAGAATGACCTTAAATCACATTTTAAATAATATAATTTCTGTGGATAGAGTATGGTGGCAATACTAATATGTGCAATTGACCCTGAAGTAATTTCATTTTATGTACAATGTATATTTTCAAAGATTCTACAGTTAAGCACATATTTATTTAAATGGGTCCATTGTAAAATATTTCAGTGACATGAAATTTGTCTTGTTGTAACATGTTCCATACTCTCTATATATTTATAACTTGATTATATTTAATGTTATAATGCTAAAGTACTCTACTATGAGATTTCTTAACAGTTATCAGTAAAGGTAGTTTGATTGTCATCATTTGTATATTTAGTTAACAGCAGAAATAATGTATTCATTGAGTGAAAGATTCAATTCCTTAAATTCTTCAAATTATGAAACAATATTTATGTTCTTATTTGTCAAATATTTACATCATATTTATTCATCCTTTCTTTGATATCTTCTTTTTTAATCAACTACAATATTCTTGATTACAAGTGATATCACATTATATCTAAATAACAAGTGATTCATCTATAAAATTAAGTCTATGTAGTGCCTATTACTATAAAAATGAAGACTAGAAGTACTTTCTAAATGTCAGCATTTATGCATATTTTATATATATACTTTTAAAAATCTTTTTATTTTATTTTATTTATTTATTTGACAGAGAGAGAGATAGCGAGAGCAGGAACACAAGCAGGGGGAGTGGGAGAGGGAGAAGCAGGCTTCCCGCTCAGCAGGGGGCCCGATGCGGGGCTCGATCCCATGACCCTGGGATCATGACCTGAGCCGAAGGCAGACACCCAACGACTGAGCCACCCAGGTGCCCCTATACTTTTAAAAATCTTAACTGTGTTTGCAACTTTCAAGGTAATCATTGATATCTGTTACTTCCTGTCCCTATTTTTAGATTCATAGGCTATAGTTTAAAACAAACACAGTGGAATGCAAAGTATTTACATACTCTCATGGAGCTTGCACTGAATATGTGTTTGTGTGAAGGAATAAAGGAGGGTGAAAGAAAAAAGTAAGCAGATTCGTAAATAACATGAAACTTATTAGTGACAGGTACTTTATAGAAATAATTTTTGTTGACTATTTAGATAAAATATAAATATTTTCTACCATGCCTCTTTATTTTTTTATTTAATCGGTTTTCTTCAGAATAATTCCTTCATTGATATAATGAAATTTGTCACTGTTTTTTTAATAAGTATACCCATCATAAAACAGCATTATTAAAGTTCCAATTCCACAAGTCATATGCATATGCTATACATAATACTAGATAATGGAATAAAAATATTGATTAATAGTACATAATTTATATTGTATATAAGAGCTTGGATATTTGAAGTGTGTTTCTAAAATACAGAAGTTGGTCTCAGGGGCTTTAACCCTCAACTTGATTATAAATATGCAAATAAGCATATGAACCACAATTATATGATTTAAAAGAAAATTATGCAGGGACTTAAGTTAATTACTCCTGGCTCCTTTTATTTATATTCCTGGTAGTTAGGGGATTAGAGATACTCATCAGTACCTGTGACTTTAGACATATGCTGAAACAGAACCAATATTATCTTATTTTGAAATACATTATCTGTTATATTATGTAGTTTGTCCTTCCCAAGAACAAAAATCCATGACTCTTTGCAACCTTGAAATACTTTATATATTTCATTTTTCCTTTTATTTCATGTTTTTTTTTCCCATGCAAAGTTAATCTTTGAAGTTTCAAGGTCTTGTTAAGTTTATTGGTATATGAGATCAAACATGCTTCAAACTACTAAAGTTATGCAATCAAAAAAAATCATCAGTCATTCATTTCCATGATGATACCTTTTAATGGTATTTTTAGTTACATGGATTTACCAGAACATGAATTTTATAATGACTATTTTAATGTACTTTATGGTGAATTTTCATATGGAATAAAACCTCCTTCTCTGTTAAAGTCAAAAATGTCATTTTTAATTTACTTTACCTATAAAAAGGCACTCACACAACTTTCTGAATAATATTACCTTTTCCACGTTTAATGTAGTTATGAAACTTCGCCTTTGCAATCTTTAACTAAACATTGGATATTTGTGTTTAAATGTATTACCACTAAAGTTTCCCTCATAATTTAATAAATGTGAGTTCTAAAATGAATATGACTTGCGTTTTTCCTAAAGAAAAAAATCAAGTAAAAGTGGGATACCCTACACATATGGAGAAGATTTTATTGACCCACCATCAGTTAGCCATGTGTCTGTAGTTGTTTTTCCAATAATTGTAATGGATTTACACTGACTCATCCACACCCTTTCATCCAATTCTTACTGTGAAGAAGAGCATACATGTGCAAGATGGCTGGAATTCTGCATATGATAGCGACAGAACAAAGGGAAATCAAGATACAACAAATGTCTGTACAGGGCTGCTTATACCTTTATCTGTTTGAAAGTGCACTTTTAATTGAATCTCTTAATGACATTTTGCATGGAGAAAAATTAATCAGTTTGTTAGGTTGTGTAATAAAGTTTTAAAATATTCATTAAAAGGCATTCAGCTTCTTTAAAAATGAATAATTCATATATGTGTAAGTTTTAACCCTGAGGTTAAGAAGCAACCATACAAGTGTAAATGTCCCTTTGGAGGATGGACTCAGAGCTGGAGCCAACAGGAGCCCTCAGTCTTGGGGAGAGGCCAAATGGATGGGGGCTGTATGCAGAGACATTTTACTACTGGAATCAACCAAGAAAAAAGAAAGCACAGAGTCCAAGGTGTGGAAGGTAGAGCAGCCCTATACATTTCAGAAAGGGTTCTTGAAACTTTCTGAAACTCTGACATATGAAGCTGTGGTTGAGTTGGCGTTTATTTAATTTTTTTAGGGTCTATTATCTATCTATAATGTTAACACACGATTACCTGAGGGACTTCTTGAAATCACTTCTGCAACTCTGTTTCCTTGGAAAGAGAGAAGAAATCAAGATGATTTAGCCAAGTGTGGTACTGGGGATAAACAGCAACTTTTCCCTGGTCTGTCAGTGCTGACTGCAAGAGTAATTCAGTTCTGGGGTGCCTGAGTGGCTCAGTAGTTATGCATCTGCCTTAGGCTCAGGTCATGATCCCAGGGTCCTGGGATCCAGCCCCTCAATGGGCTCCCTGCTTGGCAGGAAGCCTGCTTCTCCCTCTCCCACCCCCCTGCTTGTGTTCCTGCTCTCGCTGTCTCTCACTCTGTCAAATAAATAAATAAAATATTAAAAAAAAAAAAGGAACTCAGGCCTGAATGTCACTAATTTTTCACTCTGAGCAAGATACAGCAGATGTGCTAATATTAATGAACATCTGCATGTCACCTAATAAGTGAGCCTTAAGGGCAGATAAGCCAATGGAGCTCAACTATCCACCTTCAGATACATCTTCTGTGGGCAAGATAGACCAGTGAATAACAAGGTAACCCTTTTGTCCCCTACTTCTGAAGGCAGGAATTCGGAGAAAGGGTTACCACATATGGATGGTCTCCGGGCACATTTGTCCCTGTTTATATATCTTTGTAAAATAGGCAATCACAAAGAAATAAGTAAACCATCAAATATACTGCCATGGCCTGGATGTATCTTTTAAAATATTTTAAAGTAATTTACTTCCAGCAAGGTTTCCTTTGTATTGTTGAAGTAGTTGAGATTATTCCTTATTTTATATTTATATATTTTTTCTGAGTTTTATAATTTTTCATTTTTATTGCATGCAAATATGCCAGTACATGCATATGTTTGATTAATTTGAACCCTTTCTTTATTTTGAGAGATTTAGATTAACTTTTTTTTTATTAATTTTATTTTATTATGTTAGTCACCATACATTATATCATTAGTTTTTTTGTTTTGTTTTGTTTTGTTTTTTGTTTTGTTTTGTTTTTTTATTCTTATGTTAATCCCCATACATTACATCATTAGTTTTTGATGTAGTGTTCCATGATTCATTGTTTGCGTATAACACCCAGTGCTCCATTCAGTACGTGCCCTCTTTAATACCCATCACCAGACTAACCCATCCTCCCACCTCCCTCCCCTCTAGAACCCCCAGTTTGTTTCTCAGAGTCCATAGTCTCTCATGGTTCATCTCCCCCTCCGATTTCCCCCCCTTCATTTTTCCCTTCTTACTATCTTCTTCTTCTTTTTTTTTTAACATATAATGTGTTATTTGTTTCAGAGGGTACAGGTCTGTAATTCATCAGTCTTACACAATTCACAGTGCTCACAATAGCACACACCGTCCCCAATGTCCATCACCCAGCCACCCCACACGCCCAACCCCAACACTCCAGCAACCTTCAGTTTGTTTCCTGAGATTAAGAATTCCTCATATCAGTGAGATCATATGATACTTGTCTTTCTCTGATTGACTTATTTCGCTTCCTCTGGTTCCATCCACGTCATTGCAAATGGCAAGATTTCATTTTTTGATGGCTGCATAATATTCCATTGTATATATATGTACACCACATCTTCTTTATCCAATCATCTATTGATGGACATCTTGGCTCTTTCCATAGTTTGGCTATTGTGTACATTGCTGCTATAAACATTGGGGTGCAGATGCCCCTTCAGATCACTACATTTGTACCTTTGGGGTAAATACCCAGTACTGCAATTGCTGGGTCATACAGCAGCTCTATTTTAAACTTTTTTGAGGAATCTCCACACTGTTTTCCAGGGTGGCTGCACCAGCTTGCATTCTCACCAACAGTGTAGGAGAGTTCCCCTTTCTCTGCATCCTTGCCAACATCTGTCATTTCCTGACTTGTTAATTTTAGTCATTCTGACTGGTGTGAGGTGGTATCTCATTGAGGTTTTGATTTAGATTTCCCTGATGCCGAACGATGTTGAGCACTTTTTCATGTGTCTGTTGGCCATTTGGATGTCTTCTTTGGAAAAATGTGTGTTCATGTCTTCTGCCCATTTCTTGACTGGATTTTGTTCTTTGGGTGTTGAGTTTGATAAGTTCTTTATAGATTTTGGATACTAGACCTTTAACTGATATATCATTTGCAAATATCTTCTCCCATTCTGTCAGTTGTCTTTTGGTTTTGTTGACTGTTTCCTTTGCTGTGCAAAAACTTTTTATCTTGATGAAGTCCCAATAGTTCATTTTTGCCCTTGCTTCCCTTGTCTTTGGCGATGTGTCTAGGAAGAAGTTGCTGTGGCAGAGGTCAAAGAGGTTGCTGCCTGTTTTATCCTCTACGACTTTGATGGACTCCTGTCTCACATTAAGGTCTTTCATCCATTTTGAGTCTATTTTTGTGTGTGGTGTAAGGAAATGGTCCAGTTTCATTCTTCTGCATGGGGCTGTCCAATTTTCCCAACACCATTTATTGAAGAGACTGTCTTTTTTCCATCGGACATTCTTTCTTGCTTTGTCAAAGATTAGTTGACCATAGAGTTGAGGGTCCATTTCTGGGCTCTCTATTCTGTTCCACTGATCTATGTGTCTGTTTTTGTGCCAGTACCATACTGTCTTGATGATTACAGCTTTGTAATAGCACTTGAAGTCTGGAATTGTGATGCCACCAGCTTTGCTTTTCTTTTTCAACATTCCTCTGGCTATTCGGGGTCTTTTCTGGTTCCATACAAATTGTAGGATTATTTGTTACATTTCTTTGAAAAAAGCTGATGCTATTTTGATAGGGATTGCTTTAAATGTGTAGATTGCTCTAGGTAGCATTGACGTTTTCACAGTATTTGTTCTTCCAATCCATGAGCATGGAACGTTTTTCCATTTCTTTGTGTCTTCCTCAATTTCTTTCATGAGTATTCTATAGTTTTCTCAGTACAGATTCTTTGCCTCTTTGGTTAGATTTATTCCTAGGTATGTTACGGTTTTGGGTACAATTGTAAGTGGGCTCAACTCCTTAATTTCTCTTTCTTCAGTCTTGTTATTGGTGTATAGAAATGCAACTGATAGTTGTGCATCGATTTTATATCCTGCCACTTTACTGAATTCCTATATGAGTTCTAGCAGTTTTGGCGTGGAGTCTTTTGGGTTTTCCAAATAAAGTATCATATCATCTGCAAAGAGTGAGAGTTTGACTTCTTCTTTGCCGATTTGGATGCCTTTGATTTCTTTTTGTTGTCTGATTGCTGAGGCTAGGACTTCTAGTACTATGTTGAATAGCAGTGGTGATCATGGACATCCCTTCCATGTTCCTGACCTTAGGGGAAAAGCTCTCAGTTTTCCCCCATTGAGAATGATGTTTGCTGTGGGTTTTTCATAGATGGCTTTTATGATATTGAGGTATGTACCCTCTGTCCCTACACTCTGAAGAGTTTTAATCAAGAAAGGATGCTGTACTTTGTCCAATGCTTTTTCTGCATCTATTGAGAGGATCATATGGTTCTTGTTCTTTCTTTCTTTTATTAATGTATTGTATCACATTGATTGATTTGTGGAGGTTGAACCAACCTTGAAGCCCAGGAATAAATCCCACTTGGTCGTGGTGAATAATCCTTTTAATGTACTGTTGGATCTTATTGGCTAGTATTTTGGTGAGAATTTTTGCATCCAGTTCATCAGGGATATTGGTCTGTAATTCTCCTTTTTGTCTGGTTTTGGGATCAAGGTATTGCTGGCCTCATAAAATGAGTTTGGTAGTTTTCCTTCCATTTCTATTTTTTTGGAACAGTTTCAGAACAATAGGTATTGATTCTTCTTTAAATGTTTTGTAGAATTCCCCTGGGAAGCCATCTGGCCCTGGGCTCTTGTTTGTGGGGAGATTTTTGATTACTGCTTCAATTTCCTTAGTGGTTATGGGTCTGTTCAGTTTTTTTTTTTTTTTTTTTTTCTTCCTGGTTCAGGAAGAAGTTTGGTAGTTTATACATCTCTAGGAATGCATCCATTTCTTCCAGATTACCTAATTTGCTGGTATAGAGTTGCTCATAATATGTTCTTTTAATTGTTTGTATTTCTTTGGTGTTGGTTGTGATCTCTCCTCTTTCATTTGTGATTTTATTTATTTGGGTCAATTCTCTTTTCTTTTTGATAAGTCTGGCCAGGAGTTTATCAATCTTGTTAATTCTTTCAAAGAACCAGCTCCTAGTTTCGTTGATTGGTTCTACTCTTCTTTTGGTTTCCATTTCCTTGATTTCTGCTCTGATAGTTATTATTTCTCTTCTCCTGTTGGGTTTAGGCTTTATTTGCTGTTCTTTCTCTGGCTCCTTTAGGTGTAGGGTTAGGTTGTGTACTTGAGACCTTTCTTGTTTCTTGAGAAAGGCTTGTATTGCTATATACTTTCCTCTTAGGACTGCCTTTGCTGCATCCCAAAGATTTTGAACTGTTGTGTTTTCATTTTCATTGGTTTCTATGAATTTTTTAAATTCTTTTTTAATTTCCTGGTTGACCCATTCCTTCTTTAGTAGGATGCTCTTTAGCCTCCATGTATTTGAGTTCTTTCCGACTTTCCTCTTGTGATTGAATTCTAGTTTCAAAGCACTGTGGTCTGAAAATATGCAGGGAACGATCCCAATCTTTTGGTACCAGTTGAGACCTGATTTGTGACCTAGGGTGTGATTTATTCTGGAGAATGTTCTATGGGCACTAGAGAAGAATGTGTATTCTGTTGCTTTGGGATGGAATGTTCTGAATATATCTGTGAAGTCCATTTGGTCCAGTGTGTCATTTAAAGTCTTTATTTCCTTGTTGATCTTTTGCTTAGACGATCTGTCCATTTCAGTGAGGGGGCTGTTAAAGTCCCCCACTATTATTGTATTGTTGTCAATGTGTTTCTTTGCTTTTGTTATTAATTGGTTTATATAATTGGCTGCTCCCACGTTAGGGGCATAGATATTTACAATTGTTAGATCTTCTTGTTGGATAGACCCTTTAAGTATGATATAGTGTCCTTCCTTGTCTCTTATTATAGTCTTTGGTTTAAAATCCAATTTGGCTGATATAAGGACTACCATATATATCTTTTTGCCATATATATTGGCTGCAAATTTTTCTCATTTAGTGCTCTGAATATATCATGCCAGTCCTTTCTGGCCTGCCATGTCTCTGTGGATAGGTCTGCTGCTATTCGAATATTTCTACCATTGTAGGTTACCGACCTCTTGTCCCAGGCTGCTTTCAGGATTTTCTCTTTGTCTCTGAGACTTGTAAGTTTTATTATTAGATGTTAGGGTGTTGACCTATTTTTATTTATTTTGAGGGGGGTTCTCTGTGCCTCCTGGATTTTGATGCCTGTTTCCTTCCCCACATTAGGGAAGTTCTCTGCTATAATTTGCTCCAATATACTTCTGCCCCTCTCTCTCTTTCTTCTTCTTCTGGGATCCCCATTATTCTAATATTGTTTCATCTTCTGGTATCACTTATCTCTCAAATTCTACCTTCGTGATCCAGTAGTTGTTTATCTTTCTTTTTCTCAGCTTCTTTATTCTCCCTCATTTGGTCTTCTATATCACTAATTCTCTCTTCTGCCTCATTTATCCTAGCAGTTAGAGCCTCCATTTTAGATTGCACCTCACTAATAGCCTTTTTGATTTCGATTGGTTAATTTTAGTTCTTTTATTTCTCCAGAAAGGGATTCTCTAGTATCTTCCATGCTTTTTTCAAGCCCAGCTAGTATCTTTATTATCATCATTCTGAACTCTAGGTCCTACATCTTACTAATGTCTGTACTGATTAGGTCCCTGGCAGTTAGTACTGCCTCTTGTTCTTTTTTTTGAGGTGAGTTTTTCCATCTTGTCATTTTGTACAGAGGAGAATAGATGAATGAGAAAACAAAATGCTAAAAAAATGCTAAAAGTGTAACAACGACCCCAGAAAAATATACACTAAACAAATCAGAAGAGACCTGAAACCACGGGGAAAACAAGGGAAAGAAAGAAAAAATAATAATATGATCAAATATGAGCAGGCTGGTGAATAGATCAGTGCCACACACTAGATTTTGAGCATATTTTGGTCTGTTAGAAGAAACTCCCTCCCAAAATTTTAAAGAAAGAAAAACCTATATATGTACAAAAATGAGGGTAAATACGATGAAGGGATGGAATATGACTGTAAAGATGAAAATTATAAAAGTTTCTATAAAAAGAATTGATAAAAATTTGGTTGAAAAAAGAAAGAAGAAAAATTTAAAAAGAACAACATAAAAAGAAAAAAAGGGGGAGAGAATGTGATCAGGTAGGAGACTAAAACAAAGGCATGCACTAGAGATTTAGGGTATATTTTGGTCTGTTAGAAGAAACTGTGTCCCAAAATTTTAAGAGAGAACAACTTATATATATACAAAAAATAAGGTTAACTATAAAGAAGGGATAGTATATGACTCTAAAAATGGAAAGTAAAAAAGATTTTTAAAAAAAGGGATTGATAAGATGTTGGTTGAAAAAGGGGAAAAGAAAAATTAAAAAAGAAATAGAAAAAGAAAAAAATAAAGAAAATGCAAAAAATTAACTTTGAAAGACTAAGGAATCATGGAGAAAAAAGCCATGAATTCTATGTGCTGTATTCTCCTAGTGTTGGAGTTCTGCTGTTCTCATTGATTGGTAAACTTGGTTTTGACTGGCTGTTTTTGCTGATCTTCTTGGGAAGGGGCCTGGTGTAGTGATTCTCAAGTGTCTTTACCTGATGTGGAATTGCACCACCCTTGCCAGGGGCCAGGCTAGGTAATCTGTCTGGGTTTGCTCTCGGTAGCTTTTGTTCCCTGAAAGCTTTCGTACAGCTTTGGAGGATGAGAGTGAAAATGGTGGCCTCTCAATCTCTGGTCCCAGAGGAGCTGAGAACTTGGGGCCCCACTCCTCAGTGAGCCCTCGTAGAAAAGCAACCAATCACTCCTGTCTCCCTGGTCCCCAACTGCACTCCGTGCTCAAATGGCCTGTGACCGAGCATTTCTATCTCTGGTATACGACCCTGTTTGGAGTCTCCAATTTAGCAGATTCCTGTGGTGCACTCCCCTGCCACTCCTCCTGGGGAGTAAAGGCAGTCTCCCAGGATCTGCTGCTTGTTAGGTCCCTGCTGGAAGAGCAGAGGCCTGCCAGTGCGGGGATCACAGTTTATGGCAACCCCAAGCTGAGAGCCCACTCCTCAGCTCCATCTTTGCAGCTGGCTTTCCTGCTCTGATACCTGGGGGCTCTGCCACACTCAGGCACCCCTGGTCTTTCTGTGACCCCGAGGGTCCTGAGACCACGCTGTCCCAGTGAGGGTTCCACCCCCCACTTAGCCACTAGAGCCACATCCCTCAGTGGAACTGACTTCTAAAGATTCTGATTTTGTGCTCCACTGCTCTATCACTTGCCAGTAGCCTACTCCCTCCCACGGCAGTCTATTTTCCCAAATATTGCCTCGGATTAACTTCTCCACACGTCCTACCTTCCAGAAAGTGGTTGCTTTTCTGTTCAGAGAGTTGCTGCTATTCTTTTCTTCAATATCCTGTTGAGTTTGTAGGTGTTCCAAATGGTTTGATACCTATCTAGCTGAATTCCTGGGACCAGACCAAAATTAGGTCTCCTACTTCTCCACCATCTTGTTTCGAGATTTAGATTAACTTTTTGCCTTTTTCTTAGTATGAATATGGTTTTGACAAGCATTGTTGTGAGGAAATCTTTGCATATATGGGTGTACTTCATTTTATTACACTTCACTTTGTTGCATCTTGAAGATAATTTAGTGGACAATGAGATTGTTGTTTTCATTCCTGCTAACACAATATATATTCTGCAGCCCATGGTTCAAGGAGTAATTTTGACTTTCAATTCTTATTATTGAAGAAATACATTTCAAAATATACTGCCCTAGATAGTGATTCCTCAGACGGATCTGGGCAAATTAAATTGAAAACCTTCTGGAAAGGATTCATCATTCTAGAAGCCATTAAGAACATTTTTGATTCATGGGAAGAGGTAAGTATCAACAGTCACAAGAGTTTGGAATGAGTTGATTCCAACCAGTACAGATGACTTTGAGGAGCTTAAGACCTCAGTGGAGGAAGTAACTGCAGATGTGGTAGAAACAGCAAGAGAACTGGAATCATAAGTGGAGTTTTAAGATATGACTGAATTGCCGCAATCTCATGGTAAATCTTAAATGGATGAGTAGTTTTTCTTAGAGATGAGCAAAGAAAGTGGTTTCTTGAGATGAATCTACACCTAGTGAAGATGCTGTGAAGATTGTTGAAATGACAATGAAGTATTTAGACGATTACATATACTTAGTTGATAAAACAGCAACAGGGTTTGAGAGGATTGACTCCAATTTGGAAAGAAGTTCTGTGGGTAAAATGTCAAACAACATCACAAGCTACAGAGAAACTGTTCTTTAATGGAAGAGTCAATATATGCAGTAAATTTCATTGTCATCTTATTTTAAGAAATTGCCACAGACACCCAAATTTCAGCAACCTCCACCCTGATCAGTCAGCAGCCATCAACATCAAGGCAAGACCCTCCACCAGCAAAAAGATTATGATTTGCTGAAGACTGTCTCACTTTAGGTCTTCCATCCATTTTGAATTTATTTTTGTGTATCATGTAGGAAAGTGGTCCAATTTCATTCTTCTGCATGTTGCTGTCCAGTTTTCCCAACACTTATGTTGAAGAGACTTTTTCCATTGGATATTTTTTTTTTCTGCTGTGTCAAAGATTAGTTGACCATATAGTTGTGGGAACATTTCTGGGTTTTCTGTTCTGTTCCATTGATCTATGTGTCTATTTTTGTGCCAGTACCATACTGTCTTGATGACTACAGCTTTGTAATATAACTTGAAGTCTGGAATAGTGATGCCTCCAGCTTTGTTTTTCTTTCTCAAGATTGTTTTGGCTATTTGGGGTCTTTTATGGTTCCAAACAATTTTAGAATTATTTGTTCTAGCTCTGTGAAAAATGGTAGTGGTATTTTGATAGAGATTGCATTAAATGTGTAGATTGCTTTGGGTAGTAGAGACATATTAATATTTGTTCTTCTAATCCATGAGCATGGAATATTTTTTCATTTCTTCGTGTCATCTTTGATTTCTTTCACAAGTGGTCTATAGTTTTCTTTGATATAGGCCATAGCAACTTCCTACCAGACATGTCTTCAGAGGAAAAGGAAACAAAAGCAAAAATGAACTATTGCTACTTTATCAAGATACAAAGTTTCTGCACATCGAAGGAAACAGTCAACAAAACTAAAAGGCAACCTGTGGAATGGGAGAAGATATTTGCAAATGACATAGCTGATAAAGGGTTAGTATCCAAAATCTATAAAGAATTTATTAAACTCAACACCCAAAAAATAAATAATCCAGTTGGGACTTAACAATCCCATAGTACCTATGCATTATTAAGAAATGGGCAGAAGACATGAATAGATATTTTTCCAAAGAAGACATAAAAATGGCCAACGGACACATGAAATGATGCTCAACGTCACTCATCATCAGGGAAATACAAATCAAAACCACAATGAGATACCACCTCACACCTGTCAGAATGGCTAAAATTAACAACATAGGAACTAACAGATATTGGTGAAGATGCAGAGGAAGGGGAACCCTCTTACATTATTGGTGGGAATGCAAGCTCGTGCAACAACACTCTGGAAAACAGTATGGAGGTTCCTCAAAAAGTTAAAAATAGAATTACCCTACCACCCAGCAATTGCACTACTAGGTATTTACCCAGAGGATACAAAAATACTGATTCAAAGGGGGCACATGTGCTCTGATATTTATAGTGGCATTATTCACAATAGCAAATTATGGAAAGAGCCCAAATGTCCATTGACTAATGACTAGATAAAGAACAGGGTGGGATGTGTGTGTGTGTGTGTAGAGGAATATTACTCAGCTATCAAAAAGAATAAAATCTTGCCATTTGCAATGATGTGGATGGAGCTAGAGTGTATTATGCTAAGCAAAATAAGTCTGTCAGAGAAAGACAAATACCATATCATTTCACTCATATGTGGAATTTAAGAAACAAAACAGATGAACATGGGGGAAGTAAGTAAAAAAAAAAAAGAAAGAGGAAGGCAACACATAAGAGACTCTTAACTATAGGAGAACAAACGGAGCTTTATTATATGGGCTAAAGGGGTGATGGATATTAAGGAAGGCACTTGTGGACTCTGAAAAACAAACTGAGGGTTCTAGAGGGGAGGGGGTGGGAGGTTGGGTTAGCCTGGTGATGGGTATTAAAGAGGGCATGTTCTGCATGGAGCACTGGGTGTTATATGTAAGTGAATCATGGAACACTACATCAAAAACTAATGATGTAATGTATGGTGATTAACATAACAATAAAAAATTAAAAAGGAAGGCACTTGTGATGAGCACTGGGTATTATATGTAAGTGATGAATCACTAAATTCTACTCCTGAAATTAATATTACACTATATGTTAACTAGTTAGAACTTAAATTAAAACTTGCAACAAGCAAACAAAAAGACTCATACATTTTTTTTTAGACATATGCTATTATACACTTAGTAGACCACAATGTAGTGTAAACATAACTTTTATATGCACTGGGAAACCAAAAAATTCATTTGACTCACTTTTTTGTGATATTCACTTTATTGTGATAGTCTGGAACTGAACCCCCTAATATCTTACATAATATAAAATATATCTCCCCCACCCCCGATAAAGTCTTACAAGTGAATGTACTTAGGTCAAAATGTAAGAAAATGCTTAAGGTTGCTAATAAAAATTGCCAAATTGCTTTCCATAATGTTGATTTTACTTCTATTCCCCCAAGCGGTATGTGAAAGTGCTTGTGGGATGACACCCAAGGAAACACCTTGTTAAAAGTTCGATGCCTGAAGCAGGAGGGACCAGAATGTTCACACATTCTGCTAAAAATAGACAGAAGTCTGAGACATTTTGGCATAAAAGCCCATCCACTTCCAAATACCTAGATCCAAGGCAGCCTGAGGCCTTCTAAAGCCAAAACTCCTCTCTACTTACGTGATCCGCTGTGCATGGTCCAAGGCAGAGACTGAGTCCCCACAGTCTGGGAACATCAGTGTGAGTGTGAAATAATGTGCTCTCTCAAAAATAAAGTCATATATGGATTGTTACCATAGTACCTATGCATTATTAAGTCCTACACCTAAATTTTTTTTCCCTATACCAGGCTAACCCTTTTTTATATCAGCTAATGAAGGAATGTTTTAAAATATTGCCTGGTGTGATGCCTTCCAGCTGATTATTTGGCAGTCATGGTTTCATTCTCTTTGTCTAGAGAACCTACATATTTACCTAACTAATTAGGTGATTATGTTATTATTTTACATAAAAATTAGGGAGTCATAGAGGTTAAAGTTCTGATAACCATTAGAATTAACTGTTAAGAGTTTTAGTATTAAGTATGAAGTAGAATAAAACATTGAATAAAGATAAAATGGATATGAAGTAGGCTGAAACTTAGGGAATGGTTTTGACTTTCAGAAAAAGCAATTTCCTGTTTTAGCATAACTATTTGGTGAATAGTTAGCCTTATTCAGATGAGCACTGACCTAAAAAAATGTAAAAGAAAGTAACAAAATTTAGGAGGTAGTATAAATATATTATTAAAAATTGTGCCCCAAATTTATTATTCTGGTAACAAAATCACTTATTTCATTTAAGTCGGTTGGTTGGCTTTCTTCCATTCTGTCAATACACTATCTCAAGAACACATCATGCATAGAGGAGTGCTTATGCATGAGAATGTGGTTGGGGAAGCATCCAGTGAGCTTAAGATTCTGTTTCCTTGACATTACTCCTTAGTATATCTTTTTTATTTTATTTCTTTATTTTTTTGGTCTTTCACTGCCTGTGGATTATAAATTATTTATATTGTTATATTTTAATAAAAAATTAATGTAAAATGTAAAATTTAAGCTTTTTATTATAGTGCTAATCTACTGTACTTTCTTTCTTTCTTTTTTTCTTTTTCTCTTTCTTTCTTTCTTTCTTTCTTTCTTTCTTCCTTCCTTCCTTCCTTCCTTCCTTCCTTCCTTCCTTCCTTCCTTCCTTCCTT
>NW_023270454.1:55722254-55886314 GCF_011800145.1 Mirounga leonina
CTTCCTTCCTTCCTTCCTTCCTTCCTTCCTTCCTTCCTTCCTTCCTTTCTTCCTTTCTTCCTTTCTTCCTTTCTTCCTTTCTTTCTTTCTTTCTTTCTTTCTTTCTTTCTTTCTTTCTTTCTTTCTTTCTTTCTTCTTTCTTTCTTTCTTTCTTTCTTCTTTCCTTCTTTCCTTTCTTTCTTTGTTTTTAGGCAGTGTTTCTCCCGAGGAACTCGGTAGGAGAAATAGAAAGCGTGTTGCATTTGTTTTGTTTTTCCTGGGGAACAGGACTTGTATTAACACTGTTTTATTATGTTGCTGGTAGTAGTCATACAAGCATATAATTGCTGACTAAAGGATAGGGGTAAACCATGCATGGACCTGAGTGCTTGGACTTTATTAATAAACATTAAATCTCTTTTTTTATTTTATAGACCTATGTGGCCATATAACTCAGATGTAAATGATCACAAAGGCTAATTTTGGAGAAGCAAAATAGAATTACATCCCGTTTGCTTTGGTGCATCGATTAAAAAGCCAGATGTTAAGAACAGATGTCAATGAGTTATTTTTCATATGCCATGGTTTACAGTTATGAACTCTCCATTTATCAGCTCAGATGGAAACAGTTAATTTGACAGTGAGTGTTTGGTTATTAGCCAATTTCAACATGGGTCCTTGGATTTTTGAAATCTGGTGTACAGATAAAAGACTTACAGTAGAAGCACTGTTAACTTGATCTCTGTGCCTTAAAGTTTACCAACACATATAATGCAATGGAAGTGAATGTTCCTCCTAGTGAATGAGCATAAATCCAGTGTTGGCAAAGAAATAATGCAAATGAAATCCAGAATGGTTAATCCAGAATGGTTAATCCAAGTGTAAATTCCAAATAACCAAAAGTCAGACCCTTGGACAGGTGTATGGATTACTGGGTTTTGCTTATTTCTTTTATTTGATTGTAATAACAGTATCCATTAAAATACTTTTCACAATGTTTGTACTAAATATGTTTTTAGAACTGGTTTTAAAAGTTTGCCCTACTATGGAATAATTTTCATATGTAGAGAATACCATATTTCAGTTTAACTATTTGACATAATAAATATTTTTAAGTCAGCCATTTACTATATTTGGCTAGGAAACTTAACTGATAAGATAGCAGGATAATAATATTTTTTAAACTGTGTATGGACAGTATTGGAAGATTAAAAAGCTTTAGCACATATTATATTGATGTATTTTAATATCAAATTGTGAACTAAATCATTATTTTTATTTTGTTGTTCCCAAAGTTGGCAAAGGATGGATATGGGATTTATTTATTTTTTCTATTTTCTATTCTAGTTTTATTTCTGCTACCCTTCACTACCTTCTCTTCAATTCAGAACTCAAAAAATATTTACTCAATCCAGAGGTTGAAAAATGGATCAGATTCTACCCTAGGAGACCTGATCATAATGTAAACAATTTAAGCCCTTTTCACATCTTTACATAAACTGATGACTTTGATAAGTGCAATAGAAGTTGGCTTAAATGGCTTACCCTTAACCAACTGCTAGATTAAATGAAGCTCCATTTTCTCTGTAAACATATTGACTAGAGCCCATAGCACATTGAAACCTCTGCATTTCTGCTCCTATTACTTTAATTGTATGCTGAGTATGCATCAGTAGTGTCTTTTCAAAACTCTTTGTATCAGTTCCATCTGTTATATTAATGAAATATAATTGAATATTGTATAAGTCATTGAAAGATGAAATCAAACAGAAAAATAATTACTTCTATGAAAATTAAATGCCAGGGTTTGAAAGATTAAATATGGGTTAGTTGCAAACTTAAATGTGTACCTGAAAATGTATAAGATTGTTGAGGGGGGATTATGAAATGCTAGGAGGCTTTTGCATTCAAATTGCTTTGCATTTCTTTTTATAAATTCTAGTTTCTCTTTAAAGAAACTCAAACTGACAATAGTAGACGGTACATTTTTCATATAATTGATTCAAGAAAAATTATGAAACCTGCAAACTGTAGACCTATTCTTTAGGAAATGGCCTTATTCCTACAGTAAAGAATAAGCAAGTTAAGTTAAAGTTACTATGTTGTAAGCTAAAGTTAAATGTTTAAGTTATGACTACATCATTATTTTTATGATTTCCAGATTTTACTTCCATTTACAATGATCTTACCATTGACTGATTTCAAGTGTGCCAGATATAAGGGATTCAGTTGTTTCTAAATATCTAATATTAACTCATTAAATATCAGCTGCCTAACCTAGTGATGTTACAATGATGTTTGTTCCTAGAGCCCCAGGATATTCTATCAAAGGTGTTAGACCTATCATATGAAATCTACAAAATGTGGAGTCTGCACTGTCCATTGTAGGCAAAGAATGGGGAAACTTTAGTGTGATGTGAAAAAACATATCACTACCTCACAACAAATAGAAGCAGTGAGTTTTTCAGGAATCCGATGTAGCATTCTGGTTCAGAGAAGATCTCGCCATGCTTTGGAATTGAGCTTTCTGTTTGTCACATGAATGGAAGGGACAAAAATGAGGGGAGGTTTCCCATGTGTGAATCCATCCTCAAACCTTAAAGAGAAGAGTATGGATGTAGTGTGGTGAGGGACGAAAGGGCTCAAAGTAATTATGCCAGTGAGTATTCTGGCTTTAGTCTTCTTTTTTAATACAGCACTTGCATGTAAATATTTCTTTTAAACTTTTTTTCAGGCTAAAGGACTGAAAAACCTTTGGTTAGGATACAAAACAATAGTAAAAATACTTTCATACTCAATGAAACTTAAATGCACATACAGATATTTGTGGTTAAATTTCCTAGAACACATAATGCTCAATTATACAACTAAAACTTCTGTTTTGGTCTTTCTGGCACCTAGATATATTTCAGAGAAATGTTTAGTTTTGCACACAGATATTAATGACGATTACTAGAGGGCCTAAAAATTCAGATTATTTTGTTAATTTAAATTTGGCTTTCTTTAAATTCTATAATTCTATTTTATGATCCAGATAAATATGACTTTGAAAGGGAAAATGTGTATCTTAAAATAAAATATAACACCCATAAGTTCTTGGGTTTTGTTTTTTCATCTGCAGTCCTGCAAAACACATTCCATTTCCATCCACAAGTTAATTTTTTAAAGTTATCTTAAGAATTTTATCTGCATGAAATTTTCAGTAACTACAAAGTAACTGGAAATTTCTCTGAAGATATTATGATTAAATTACCAGCAAAAATCTTACATGCTTGGAGTTTCAAAATTATTTGGACAAGCAGCCAAAATATTCTTTGTCATCAAATCTGTGTTTACAAAGTACAGCTAGACACATTACTTTTCTTTTCTGTGCTTTACATTTCTTACTTTGAACAGAAAAATCAAGTGTACCTGTATCTATATGCATAGCTAATGAGGCCATATTGACTGGATTGACCCAGCATGGGAAGGAATAATATTCATCAAGAAAAATAGTTTCCTTTTTTCCCAGAATTTTGCTATTGTCTGCTAATTTTATCAAAATGTTCAAGCAATGTATATGCCAACGAAACCTGAGTTCTTAGAGTGGCTCAGGGTTTTTTTTCTACTTCTTTTTAAGATTTATTATTATCTTTTAGAGCAGTTTTAGGTTCATAGCAAAATTGAGCAAAAGATACAGAAATTTCCCATCTTACCTCCTGCTCACACATGCATAGCCTCCCCCATTATGAATATCTCTTACCAGAAGAAACATTTGTTACTATTGATGAATCTACATTGATACACCATAAACAAGTTGTTCCCTTTTTATGCATTAAGTTTTGATGACCTACTGTGTGCCTCATATTTAAATGGAATCTTGAAATTTTATGAAAACTACATTTGAGGGGCTCCTGGGTGGCTCAGTCTGTTAAACGTCCCACTCTGGATCTCAGCTCAGGTCTTGATCTCAGGGTCATGAATTCAAGATCCACATTGAGTTCCACACTGGGCATGGAGCCTACTTAAAATAACAACAACAACAAAAATAAAAAACAAAACAAAACCAAATACATGTGATAATTAAAAATATTTTTGATGCACAATTGGGTGAATAACATACTGAACATGCTTTCCTTTGGCTTTAACGTTAAATCATCATACAACTTCTGAGACACTATGTAGGCTTATTCGGTTTAAATTTATCAAAAATAATCTCTTTGGACAATATAGGCCTATTCTTTTGAGTTATTTCTGTTATTCATAAGGAGGGTTGTAGACTCATAGCTTCAATTGCCATCTTAACAGGAAATCTCCATCAGGTGTGCTAAACATTTATAATATTTTAAGGGAGTGTGAACACATTTGAAAATGTATGCAGAGCAACCAAGAGGTTGAGGAGTTTAGAGATTAGATTATATCTAATGATCAAAGGAACTGGGCATATTTCTTGTTGATAAAACTGCTTGCGAAGAAGGCATGCCTTGAAATAGCTGGAGGGCTGCCGTTTAAAGTGAAGATTAGACTTACTGTTTACAGCTCTAAAAGGCTGAATAAAGGGAATACACTGAGAAACAGATTTTGGTTTAAAACAATAACATTTGTAAAATTAGGATGATCCAAAAATTGGAAAAAATACTTTGTGAGATTGGTATGTATTTCCCTTTGTGGTATGAGAACATAATTGGCAAAATTTCTATTTTTAAAAAAAATATGTTAAGGTGTGTTTTATGGCCCAGAATGTGGTCTTTCTTGGTGACAGTTCCATGTGAGCTTGAGAAAAATTTATATTCTGGGTGGGTGCTGAGTGGCTCAGTTGGTTAAGCATCTGACTCTTGACTTTGGCTCAGTTCATGATCTCAGCGTTGTGAGATCAAGCGATGTTACCTGCTCCATGTTGGGCGTGGAGCCTGCTTAAGATTCTCCCTCTTCCTCTGGCCCTCTTTACCCCCCCTTTTCTCTCTCTCCCCCTCTAAGAGAGAGAGAGAGTGAAGAAGTTATATTCTTCCATTAATGGCTGGACTTGAGCAATTAGACCAAGTTGATTGATAGTGATGTTCAGATCATCTACATCTTTACTGATTTCCTGACTGCTTTATCTATCAACTACTAACAGAAGGATGTTGAAGCCTTCAACTGTAATAGTGGATTTGTCTATTGCTAATTTTAGTGCTATAAGTTTTTGAGTCATGTACTTTAATATTCAGTTATTAGATGCATGCATGTGTAAGACTGTTATGTCTTCTTGATGAGTCTTTGTCCTCTTTGTCATTATGTCATCCCTGTCTTTATCTTCCTTGTGTTGAAGTCAACTTTGTCTGAAATTAAAATGGTTACTCCAACTTTCTTTTGACTAGTGTTATCATGCGATATTTTTCTCCATCTGTTTACTTTTAACCTATTTAAAGTCAGTTTCTTGTAAGCAAGATACAGTTAAGTCTTAGTAATTAGACATAATGGTGATCATTTTTCAGTGTATACCAGTAGTGAATCATTATGTTTTACATCTGAAACTAACATAATGTTATATGTCAATAATATCTCAATTAAAAAAAGAAATATAAAAATAACCCACATGTAGTTGAGTATTGCCTTTTAATCCACTCTGACAATCTGTGTCTTTTAATTGGTATATATAGATCATTCACTTTTTCCAGTTTTATTGAGATATAATTGACATACATCATAATGTAAGTTTAAGATGTATAGCATGAGAGGTTTACATATATGGTGGAATTATTACAAGTTTAATTAACATCTATTATCTCATATAGATACAATAAAAAGAAAAGAAAAAAATTTCTCCTTGTGATGAGAACTCTTAGGATATTCTCTCTTAATAACTTTCCTGTGTATTACACAACAGTATTAACTATAGTCATAATCTAGTACATTATATCCTTAGTACTTATTTATTTTATAACTGAAAGTTTATATCTTTTGACCACCTTCCTCCAATTCCTTCTCCCCCAGCCTTCCACCTCCAGTTACTACAAATCTGATCTTTTTTTCTATGAGTTCAGTGTGTTTTGGTTTTATTTTGTTTCAGATTTCACATATACGTGAGATCATACAGTATTTGTCCTCTGTCTGACTTATTTCACTTAGCATAATGCCTTTAAGGTCCATTCATGTTGTTGCAAATGATAGGGTATTTTGTGTGTGTGTGTGTGTGTGTGTGTGCCTAAATGATATTCCATTATATACCACATCTTCTTTATCCATTCATCCATCTATGGGCACTTAGGTTGTTTCAATGTCTTGGCTATTGTAAGACAATAGAGGTGCTGGTATCTTTTTGAGTTAGTGTTTTTGTTTCCTTTGGATTTATTTCCAGAAGTGGAATTGATGGAATATATATTTAATTTTCTGGAGGTCATCCATAACTGTTCTCAATAAGTGGCTGGACCAGTTTACAGTCCTACCAACAGTGCACAAGAGTTCCCTTTTCTCCACATCTATGCCAGCTTTTGTTAGCACTTGTCTTTTTGATGATGGCCATTCTAACAGGTGTGAGGTGACATCTCATTGTAGTCTTAATTTGCATTTCCCTAATGTTAGTGATACTGAGTATCTTTCCACGTACTTTTTGGCCATTTGTATATCTTCTTTGGAAAAAAAATGTCTGTTCAGATTCTTTGCCTAGTTTTTAGTTGGATTACTTCTTCTTTTTTTTTTTTTTGGCTATTGGGTTGTATAAGTTCTTTGTATATTTTGGATATTAACCCTTGTCAGGCATATGGTTTGCAATTTTTTCCCCCATTTTGTAGGTTGTCTTTTCATTTTGTTGATGTTTCTGTTGCTGTGTAGAAGCTTTTTAGTTCAATGGAAGCCCAGATGTTTATTTTTTATTTTGTTGCTTATGCCAGACCATTCCCATTAAAATGATTATTGATATATTTGGATTAATATCTACCATGTTTGTAACTGTTTTTTCTTCATTGCTTTTTTCCCTTCATTTTACCCCTCTTCACTATTTTCCTGCTTTTTTAATTGAGCATTTTATATAATTCCATTTCATTTTATGATTTTTCATAGCATATAAATTATATCTCTTTTTACAGAATTCTTAATGGTGACCCTAGACTTTAATATATACATTTTAAAGTACTCTAGGTCAACTTTCAGACAATCCTTTACCACTTTTAGGTATTGCAGATTCCTTATGAAAATGAGTTTTCCTATTTCTTGTCTCCTATCCTTTGTGACATTTCTGTTCTTCATTTTATTTATCCATCTAATACATTGTTACCATTTTTATTTCAAACAATTATGCTTTTGATCAGTTAAGAATAAAAAATGAAAGATTTTATATTACCATCATTTATTCTTCTCTACTGTTCTTAATTTCTTTATGTAGTTCTAAGTTTCTATATCATATTCATTCTCCCTGAAGAATCTTTTAAAGCATTTCTTGCAAGACAATTCTGCTGGTTATGAATTCCTTCAGTTTTTCTTTGTAGGGAAAATGTTTTTTTTTTTTTTTTTCTTCTTCTGTTTTGAAGGATAATCCTGCTGGATATAGAATTTTAGGTTGATGGCTTATTTTCTTTCAACACTTTAAATATTTTGTTTTACTCTCTTCCTGTTTCTGTGGTTATGAGAATACCACTCTAATTCCTATCCTTCTTCCTCCATAGGTATGTTTTTTTTCTCCCATTGGCTTTTTTCAGGATTTTCTTTTTGTCTTTCTTAAATCTGAATATGATATGCTTAGGTGTGGCTTTTTAGGTATATATACCACTAGGTATTCTTTAGGCTTCCTGGACTTTTTATTTGGTGTTTGTCATTAACTTTGGAAAATTCTCAGTTTTTATTACTTGTTGTGACCAATTTTCAATGATAGCATTGGAGCCAAATTGGACATGGATTGTGATCTTGGTCATGGACTGTGATCCTGATTATCACACATATACACACACACATACACAGACACCCAAGAGGATATGAAAAACTTATTAGGCCCATAATGAGGCTTTCTGGAAAGAGCAGGGAATCTCCCAAGGATATGCTAAAATGCCCTTGAGAGAGTAGGCAGAGTTTGCCTTGAAGTTTTTATGGTGGTTAGGAGATAGGTCCAGGGTAAGAGTTCCTGTGCATGGTTTGAACTTCCTACCAGCTCCAAAAGAAGGAGCACCTAGGCTTGTCCAGATGTAGGAAAGAAGGGACAGACAGAGGAGTGAAGCTTAAAAGATGGCAGAAATCAAACATACAAAACTGAATTAGACTCTTCATTATAGTACTTTCAATATTTTTTTGTTCCATTATTTTTCAAGTATTGTGTATGTTCCATCTTTTGAAATTATCTAATTTGGATATTCTGTTCTGTTTTTTTCTCCCCATTCTTTTCTTCTCTTTGTATTTTAATTTCTACTGACCTGTCTTCAAGCTACTGACTCTTCAGACATATCAAGTCTGCTGCTGAGCCTATCAAAAGAATTCTTCATTTCTGTTACAGTGTTTTTGATTTCTAGCAATTATAAATTATTTGAATTTCCACCTCTCTGCTTATATTACCTTAGGTTCTTTCATGTTGTCTTCTTTTTTGGTTGGGACTCTTAACATATTAATCATGGTAATTCTAAATTCTTTGATAATTCCAACATCTGCATCATTCCCAGAATCTATTTCTGGTGATTGCTTTGTCTCTTAAGACTGTATTTTAACTTTTTTTTTTTGTCATTTCTTACAATTTTTTGTTGAAAGCCAGACATATTTAACTGGATGATAGGAACTGAGGTAAATAGACCTTTCATGTGGGGATTTATGTTACTCTGACTGGAATTAGACTGTTTAATATTTGCTGCAGTTACATGTGCTAGAGGTGTTGGATGTCTCAAGTATCTTTGTTTTTATCTCCTCTTTTAACCTTGGGCTTCCCTAAGCATTCTTCATCATGTGATTGAAGTTCCCTCATCTCTAATCCACTCTAATCCAGGATCCCTGAGAGTGTGATGGAAAGGTTTGGGGGAACAGGAACATTCTATAATCTTCAAATTATATTTCAGTGTTTTAGTATACCTGTATCTCAGGACTGTGCCTTTGACAAGTGTTTCTTTAGTGGTGTAGGATCTTTCACTGACCCCCACACACCCTTCCCTCACTTTAGCATTTCAAATTCATTTCTTTGAAGCCTCAGCCTCTGTTAACTATTTTTTCTTTTTCTTTCTCCCTTAGGTGAGACAAAAATACTAGAGGGGTAAGAGTGGGAGAATGCCTTTTTTTTTTTTTTTCACTTGGGAGAAGGCTCCAGCCAAGTCTTTTTCTTTGGAGAGTAGGCATTTATGATGAAGAAAATTTTGAGAATTTCACAATCATCATTCCTATTTTGTCATTACCAGAGCCACAGAGTCTTTCTCAAATATTCACCCTGTTGGGGTTCCTGGAGGTAAAACCAATGAAATTGTGGGATCTTTCCTAAGCCTATGGTTCCTAGGAGTTTTTCACTCTCAAGCTAGTCCACACTTGGCCTCCAGAAATTCATCAAAATTGTCAGTTAAGTGTTCTACTGGTTCATGGTTCTAGTGGTTTCTACTTGAGATGAGTCTATCTTGGCTGTGTCTCTCTGGATAAGCCTGTCTCTCCAGGTTCCAGGGTGACAGTTTGCCCTAAAACCTCATTTCTTGACAAGTCCAAGAAAAATCACTAATTTTTAGTTTGTCTAGCTTTTTTATTGTTGTTGCACAAACAGGAGTGATGACTCCCATGCTCTTTACAAATTGGAGCTAAAACCTGCTTCCTTTTTTTTTTAAACAATTGGGAAAATTTAAGGGACTTTTCAAAGTTTATATGTTCATGAATAGTATAGAGATGTCTTCTCATCTCAGAATATTTGTATCTGGTTTCTCTTTTGTCCCTAATTCCCTTCACCATTCCCTTCTTATTCTTAGGTCTCCTCTTAAAAGTTACCTCTTTAGTGATGCAGAGGAGATATGAGATGCTTTGAGCATAGACTCTGTAGTCAACCTGCATGCGTTTGAAAACTAGTTCCCTTACCTACTAGAGACTAACCTTTAGCAAGTCACTTATCCAGTCTCTGCCTTAGTTCCCTCTTGTGAAATGGAGATAAAAGTATACTCCTATCATGTTAATAAAGTGATTATTAGTAAGTTCTTAGAATAGTGTGTGGCACATAGTTAAGTGCTCTATAGGTGTTATGTATAATATTAAATAAGTGGTCTACAATGAGGATAACTTATTATATGTTTCTTTCAGTTACTCTATTTCAAATCTTCACTTTGAATAATTGGTGAATGATATCTTGATTTTGTAAATTCTCTAACAGTCTATAGAACCATTATATTGATGTCTAAAGCTACTTTTTATTCTGATCTTCACAATCCTCTGAGATAGATTGGGTAGACATTACCTTTCTCATTTTACAGGGACTTCATTGCTAAAATCCCACCAGTAAGTAAGTTGTGTTAGAACTTGAGCCTAAGCCTTCTGATTCTAAGTGTAATGTTTGTTCCATATCATGTACTATCTCAGTAGATTTTAATGAACTTTTAACCATAGTCAAGTTGTAGTATAATCAGTGTCCCATTTTCTTTGAGAAAAGATAGCAAAAATGAGCATTAAAAAATCTTTTCCTTTTCACCTGCAAATATTATATGCTCTATGCAAAACCATGGTTTAATGGTACTTTTGTTTTTCTTATTGCAATGCACCTTAAAAATCTCAATATTCGTAAAAATGATGGTAATTATACAGAGAATGTAATTATAACCAGTATTTCTGTTCATAATACCAATGAAAATCAGGTGAATATTCTGAAGGAAACTGAGTTACTATATGCTTGTCTCAATTCTCACTTCATTTTAAATTTGTAATGTTACATAGTCTCACTGAAGATTTTATAAGTTATTACATTAGAGTTAATGCATAGCTGTAGTGCACTGTAATTGCTTATTTTCCAGATCTATGTAATTATCAACAGTTTATAATATTCTACATTTTATATCTACTTTTGTTACCAAATGCTTTTCTCTGTATATTGTCATCATTCTACAAGTTAGCATCCAGCTATGGTAGATTTTCACTTTGATGAAGGAAGTAATTATTACATGGGATGAAGAACTTGTAAAATGACATAAGGAGCTATGAACCATTTATTTTACTTTATTTTTATAAACTTTTTAGTAAGTCTTTAATAAGTCTGTTTTTTTTTTTTTTTTTTTTTTTTTTTTACAATTTAAGCTGCTTTATATGTTTTAAGAGTAGTATACTGTGCTACTATTTAAATCGTTAATTGACTCTGGATAAGTCATTCATCCAGTGATTAGGCATTCTGAAATCCACTGTAATATTTCTGGCTTTTCCTAAATACAAGGCTGGGAAAAGAGGAAGTTTAACAGGGAAAATGCTCAGTTGTACCACCAGCTCTTCTGAAGAATACACACTGTTTTCTGGCAATATCTAATACATACATTTTACTTTACTGTACACAAATAGGAATTCTTCATAGCTTTGTAAACAGACAAACTGTTGTTCAGGTTTGCTGAACACAGTCCATGTTATTGGCCACATTTTTTTTTTTTATTTCCACTGACAAAACACTTACACATATTTTCATTTACAGTGCAGTTTTTTTTTTTTAACAGAAAATAACAACATAAAATCTCCCTATAAGATCTAGTGATTTTTTTTCAATTAATTGTTGAGAATAGTTATTGATTCTCTAAAGGGTGGCTGCATTCTCATACTTCATGAAATAGTGGATTCCAGAATGATTTCCCAGGGTTCTAAGACTGTTAGGAAGTATGTCAGGGCTATTGCAGGGGGCAAGGAGAGAACTGGAAGGGGGAGGTAACACATGGTGATTAGTTTTCTGCTCTCACCTCAACCTACATAGAGGTTATTTGTAATATTTTATTTCATCATTAGGGAAAAAGGATTCTTCTGCTAAAATAACACAGATTTGAAGGCCCCTACTTCTTTACAGGTGGTATTTTATACAACTATGTTTTTAAAGGATTGATGTTGGGGTATAACATGTCAGGAAACAACATTAAAAATAAATATGATGACTTAACTATAGAGTTTCAGAATTTTTAAAAGGGAATAAAATTTTGAGGAAAATGATAAGGCTGAGAATTCACGAAAGGAACAGATTATTTCATATATTTTATGTATGTGAGGATATAAGGACATTGGAATTTCTTTTTTTTTTTTAGATTTTATTTATTTATTTGAGAGAGAGAGAGAATGAGAGAGAGAGAACACATGAGAGGGGATAGGGTCAGAGGACGAAGCACACTCCCTGCCGAGCAGGGAGCCCGATGCGGGACTCGATCCCGGGACTCCAGGATCATGACCTGAGCCGAAGGCAGTCGCTTAACCAACTGAGCCACCCAGGCGCCCCAGGACATTGGAATTTCTATTCTGCAAAGCAGCCTGTGAACATCCAGTTAGTCACTCTTTTTTTTTTATTATGTTATGTTAATCACCATACATTACATCATTTGTTTTTGATGTAGTGTTCCATGATTTATTGTTTGCATATAACACCCAGTGCTCCATTCAGTACGTGCCCTCTTTAATACCCATCACCAGGCTAACCCATTCCCCCACCCCCCTCCCCTCTAAAACTCTCACTTTGTTTCTCAGAGTCCATAGTCTCTTGTGGTTCGACTCCCCTTCTGATTTCCCCCCCTTCATTCTTCCCCTCCTGTTATCTTCTTTTTTTTTTTTAACATATAATGTATTATTTGTTTCAGAGGTACAGATCTGTGATTCAACAGCCTTACACAATTCATAACACTCACCATAGCACATACCCTCCCCAATGTCTATCACCCAGCCACCCCATCCCTCCCACCCCCCACCACTCCAGCAACCCTCTGTTTGTTTCCTGAGATTAAGAATTCCTCATATCAGTGAGATCATTCTTTTTAAGAACTGTTGTTCAAGAGATACAGACACCTAGACAGCCATAAGTGTCCCCTCGATAGCTGAAAGACTGTTCGCTTCCAAATACTCACAAGAAAATACCAGATTTTCATCTTAAATTACTAAAACTTGGGGCAATCATTGAATTACAATAAGGTAAAGTAGAGAAATTCCAAAAAATAATTTTAGTTCAGTATTTGTACAGTCGTATAAAAAATGTTACTTGCCAGCAGATGAATTGTATTGCAGAAGTACAGCTAAGACATCCATACAAATCCAATGTAGATATTCTTTTTTTTTGCTTTCCCTTTTGCCCCAAAAATCCTTTTGTCATATTTCAACCTTTAACCTTAAACTTCATTTGACTGTGAGGCCTGCCAAATTTTCATCAAGACAGCAGCATATGGATACAAAGGGAAGTATAAATTATTATCATTAATAATCCATCCTGTTCTTCCCCCACCTCATTTAAACTAATGGACCATATGTTGCCATTTTCTTTTAACTGTATCCAAGAACATTTCAGAACAGAAGGGGAGAAGAGGTTGTAAAATATATGACCACAACCTCACATTTATTTTCCAATTAAGACAAGAAAAGTAATGATAACGGTGATACTTTTTTTATCTGTCTCCATGGAAATATTTCTTGACTAAAAATAGAGTAATCAAATTTTTGTTAGTTAAGGTTACAATGGAGAAAAATATTTTTGAAAATGTTTCAAGGATTTCTAAAATTTTAAAATGTTTCAAGGATGTTATAATGGATAAACATCAACAAAATTGTTAGTGTATTCTTCATAGCATACCTAAGGCTGATTTCTTTTTCTTTTACTACTCAAATTAATTGGCCATGTTTTCATTTGTTGGTGAAAAACTCAACATTTTTATATCCAATCAAAGGCATTATAGCACTGGATGAGAAGAAAATGCTGTCCAAAGAGTAGAGAAAATAAGAGTAAAGCAGTCATAGTAGTTGGATGTAAATTATTTTCAGGATGAAACAAGTAGTAGAAAGAAACTGAGATGTAGCTTACATAAAGTAGAATGGAGCTTGACATAGGGATTTTGAATATTATAAATCAGGCATGACTGGAGGATTGGGGGAAAACCCTATTGCAAAAGAATTTAGCAAATATAATAGGGAAGATGGTTGAAGCATAAAAACTAGGTTTAAGAAAACTACACAAGGGTAAGCAGGAAAAAGTGGTTCTTGGTATGGTGTAGTAGTGACCCAGTCTATCCATGAATTCAAGTCTTGCTCCTGGGCTAGGAGTTTGACATAACAGCTCTTTCTCAAAAGATGTTAAGAGCACAATTGGTGTTACTGTCATTGGAAAGGGGAAATCCCCAGACTTCAGCAATGCTATAAGATGATGCTGAAGCATAGTCATCAGATCTCTCAGCCTTAGGCTTTGAAGGGTTATTATGTGAGCTGGACTATCTGCAGAGTGATTAGGGGTGAGGCTAAAGAAAAGCTTTTTTCAATTGTTATTATGACCCAGGGTAAGTCAGGGTAGAAAGCATTTACATATTTTTCCTCATTGTATTTCTAATAAAAAGTATATGGAGAAAGCATGATGAACTCTAAAATTGCAGAAAATTGTATATTTGACTTAACTCATGCTTGATGACTCATTCAACTTGACTTCATAGTTTAAAAATTATCCAGTCCACATCAATTATATGCCAGGTACCAAGCCAGGCCACAACCATAAAGAAATAAAAAAGTGAGGTCCCTGTCCTCCAAAGTTTTTGTTACTGTTTGATAGGATTTTTTTGAGACTTTTCTTTTACTTTGGTCTCTAAAAAAGATGGACAGGACAAAAGAAAACCAAAAGGACAGGAGGGCAGAAGGAAAGAAGGAAAAAGTGTGGATTCCGTAACTTGCCATCTGGTCTCCCTATTTCTCCTTTTGCTACCCTTCTAATATTCTCCACAGAGAAGGGTCTTTGTGAAGTGTAGATTGTGTCACCTTGCCCCCCAAAAAACATTCAGATGACTTCTCATATGGCTTAAAGAATAAAAGCCTAGCTTCAGAGTTTGAACACTTTATCTCATGAATGTACATTCTAAACTTCAAATATGTTGATCTCTTTCTTCCCCTTTACCCTTCTTGCCTAGCACCTTTGCACTAGCTCTTGAGGTCTGGCACGTCTCCAGAGAGTGTTCTTATGACTTTCAAATATAAAGCAGCCCCTCAGTCACTTTCTAGAGGACTGCCATACATTATTGTCTTCATGTGAATTCTTACTACCAGTAGTCAGTTGCTCTACTTATTATTATGTTTCACTCATTCAAATGTAAGTTTTAAAGATTTATTTATTTATTTATTTATTTGACAGAGAGAGACACGGCGAGAGAGGGAACACAAGCAGGGGGAGAGGGAGAGGGAGAAGCAGACTCCCCGCTGAGCAGGGAGTCTGCTTCTCCCTCTACCTCTCCCTCTGCTCCTCCCCTCTGCTCATTCTCTTTCTCTCTCTCAAGTAAATAAATAAAAAGTTAAAAAAAACCTCATGAAAATCTACAAATAAAAGAGAACAAGCTCAGGTAAGAAATGCCAGAAAAAAACAACAATAACAACAACAACATCCAGTAGCATTCTTGAAAAGATTGTCCAAATACACATTCCAAGTCTCTGGAAAATAAATTAAAAAATAATTTTTTTAAAAAAAGAGTATAATGTGACCACAAAGAACTACATTAAATACTGAATCCATTAAGGGTAAAAAAAAAAAGTTAGGTAAATTTATTGGTTCATGTAAGTGAAAATTCCAGTGATAAGACAAACTTCAGACATGGTTGAATCTAGGTACACTAAGAATATTTTGAAAATTCTGTCACCCTATAGTTAGGTCCCCAGTCTGCTTCTGTTATATTGGTTTGATTCTCAGACAGGCTTTCTCCATGTGGTTGGCTACCATCACCTGAAGGCTTATCATCCTATAAGGCAGTAACCTTAGCAGAAAAAGTTTTTTCCCTAAAAATTCCAGGAAAAAAGTTCTTGAATTAGCTATTATTAAACTGTCTTGGGCCATGTGCTCATTCTTGACTTAAGTACTGTGGCATACTTTGACCAAACCCTTAGAGCTACATAAATGGGTGAGAACAATATCTAGAACAATATGCAATGAGAGTAGGAGAGGTTGCTCTTCAAAGAGAGCAGGAGATTGTCATCTGAGGAAAAAGATGGATTATAAGCTGGTGGAAAACCAAAAATATTCACAGCAAAATAAAAAAATGTTTTTGAATATACTCATTATACAAAAACAATACAATTATAATATTTGACTATACAAATAGGAAGCAGGAAGTGGAGAGGAAGGACAAAACCACCACACTTTATTTCAAAGAAAACACAATTTTTATCATTAATGTTAATCAGATTGATAGGAATTCAGAAATTGAAAAATTTTAAGTCATTGACAAATGCATTTATAAAATTAATGGCTATTTTCAAGCTAATGGTACATGATCTACATGGTATGTTAGATTCTACTAATTCTTAGCTGGTTGATGTTGATTTGATGATGCAGTACTTTTGTTTTATGTTGCTGTAATATTGGCATGAAAACAATATATCACCAAGCAATATAGGCAAGGAGGAATTTTTAATAATGCGATGGGGTATACAGATTCCATGACTTCTTTTCAGTAATGGAGTCTGATGCAGGTCATACTCAATATGAACACTTCAACCTCTGAAACACCATCTACTTCCCCAGAGTGCAGCTCAGAAAGAAATAACAGAGTATACCTAGAGGTGGGAAGATCTGCTAAACTTTCCCATTTTTGGAAAGCAGCTGTGGTGTGGGTTTCAGAGAGAGCTCAACATGGGAGAAGAGCAGGGATGGAACTCTATTAAAAAAAAATAAAAAAAATAATAATGTTACCAGAAAACTTTGTACTTGTAATAAGCAAAATAATTGTGAGCATTAGCATGAGCATTTTTATTTTTTTGCATTAGCATTAAATACCTTCTCATACAAAAGTTTTCTTTCAAGTATTAGATGACCTGCTAAATGCCATGGATTGAATTGTATATCCTCAAAGTGTATATGTTGAAGTCCTAATCCCTAGTACCTCAGGATATGACCTTATTTGAAAAAAAAGCCTCCTTAAAAAAACAAAACAAAACAAACAAAAAAGCAAAACAAAAAAAAGAAAAAGAAAAAATGCTCCTTAAAGAGGTAATCAAGTGAAAATGTCAGTAGGGTGAGCCCTAATCCAGTATGATTGGTATCCTCTTAAAAGGAAGAATTCTGGTGCACCTGGGTGGCTCAGTTGTTAAGCATCTGCCTTTGGCTCACCCAGGGGTCGAGCCCCTCATCGGACTCCCTGCTCAGTGGGAAGCCTGCTTCTCCCTCTTCCACTCCCCCTGCTTGTGTTCCTGCTCTCACTATCTCTCTCCCTGTCAAATAAATAAATAAAATCTTTAAAAAAAAATAAAAGGAGGAATTCTGTCAGAGAGATACTCATAGAGTGAAGAGTATGTGAAGAGACACAGAAAAGACAGTGTCTACAAGCCACTGAGCGGTCTGGAGCAGATCCTTTCCTCACAGCTCTCAGAAGGAACCAACCCTGGTAACATCTTGATTTGGGACTTCTAACCTCTAGAACTGTGAGACAATTAGCTTCTTTTGTATAAGCCGTCCAGTCTGTAGTACTTTGTTTTGGCAGCCCCAACAAACTAATACAGTCTGCGAATAGAGTAGAAAATGGAATAGCATAGACAAGAGAGAACAAATGAAGACAATGAAAGAAGGAAGTCTAGGTCAGAAGAGAAACATTTCCCTCAGTCACACCAGTTTTTTTTTCTTAAAAACAAAGTAGAAGTTGATATTGTATCTACATTATGAACTCTTGCATACAATCTGCAGTTTGTTGTGTTTGGTAATAGTCTAGAAAATCACACATAATTCACATTATGGAGGCTGAGTATTCAAAATAATCCATTTTATGATCTTTATAAATGTTGAGTTAAATCAGCATCTTTAATATGGATGAGTTGAAAATATATGTTCCTTGAGAAATAGGTCCCTAGCATTCTGTTCTGTTTGGGGGATACAAAGACAAATGCAGTCTGTGATATAATTTTGATGTTGCTACTAACATATATATATATATATATATATATGCCTAAATGAGCAAACTAGATTGATACCACTCTTTAAGGAACAGTGCATTGAAAGAGCTCACTTTTTACCAAGTGTACCCCACTTGTATATTTCCACTTTATGTCCTCTTTGAGTAACGGGCTAAGACTTAATCATGTGCACAAAAGGCAAATGTAAATGAACAGTTTTGCTTTTAGTCACAGCCTCTGCAACTTACAACATTTAATGTAAAAATGTATATAAAACAGAGATTCTAATTTATCAGTTTGAGTTTACTAGATAATTACCAATTCTTTTTTTTTTTTTGATAATTACCAATTCTTAATCAACAGCCTAAGGGTATAATTTAGTCAACAGCAATTGACTTTTACAGAGGGAGAACTACCATCAGAGTGTTTTTATTCTTTCATATATATGCTTTTTTTAGTGTAATAAGATAAGCAAACTTTTCCTAAAGGAAAAGTGATTTATTTTCTGAAACATTTCAATACTTTCTGTGATTCTCATTAATTTTACAGGGTTTGGTTTGGGTTTAAACATGGCATGCTGATTTGGATAAATATAAAAATCTCTATATCATTTATCTTTTGTTGTTGCATTTTTTTTGCTAAAAATTAATATTTTTTAGCCTCTAATTCTCAGGAGCTCGTTATTTCATCAAAATATCCGTTGTGCCAAATTAATTTTCATGTAATTTATTAGAGTAAGTACCTAACCAACCTGAAAAACTGTCAGTACATATGGTTATTCTTTATTTTACTAGGGAATAAATTCAAACCATCTTCTATATTTAGAAATTCTGAAAGAGGCAGCAAGCCATATTTATTTTACTTTCATCAGTTTATGAATTTGCAAATAGGTAAGAAACATGCTGATTATTTGAAAAAGTTCTTAACTGTACTATATATATCATGAAAAGCCAGGGTAAAATGTGTAAAACATTAACCAAGTTTTTAGGATTATCTGTTAATGAGGCCTCGTTAAGGAGTCTTCTTTCCTAAGATGTTTACATTTGTAAGTCATTATTTTTTTAATTAAACTAATTCAGGCACATCTGTGTCCAGCATGTGACCAAAAAATCCCTATTTGATACCTCAGCCATTGTACTGCTAATACTAAGGGAAAAATGTACATAGCACAATTTTTCCTCCCTGAAACAAAATATCAATTAGATAATCTGGAAAGTGTTACTGATGAGCTGGAGTCTGGCTTCTATACTTAGATTTGACATAAAGCATGCTTTGCCCTTTCACAGTGTTTTAATTTGAAAACTGTCAGGGAGTGTTTAACGGAACAAAAATCATTGTGTGAATGCTTAATTCTTTATCAAATTCAACTCACCTGCACCTACATCATTAGCATTGTTCTGCCACCATTTGGTTGGTTCATTACAGTTTGAAAGAGAATTCTAAAGTGTTCAGCTTATGGGAATAGGCTGCCATGTAAGTCAGGTTTATTTGAGAAAGGTTTTTCAGTACAGAAAAATAAGTGCAGAAAAATACATGAATTTTACCATCTAAGGTAAACAGGAATATAATGCTGCTTAATAGGTTGAAGTCTCAAATCATTTTTGTCATTTTTACTTTCAATTTTTCTTTTTCTGGTTTTGTTTCCATTTAAGGTGCATGTATGAGACATCAGAAGAAATCGTTGAAAGATTTATGAAATTTTGTATTATTCATTACATTCCATTATTTTATATTCAATTATATTATTTTTAATAATAATAAATAGCTTGAAAGATTATGCAGAGTTTTGTTGACTGTTTTTCTCTGCAATTCATTGATTTTTCACTGACTGAAATATTAGGTGGTATTTGGCAACATTTATAAATAGTTCTTTTCAATTGGCTTTTTTTCTAAGAAGCAATTTCTTCCATGTATTGTTGTTCTTCTTAATTCAGCTCTCATGGAATTGGAGGATAACTTGGGTTTTTAACATATCTTCATTATTATGTCTTTTTTTCCATATTAAAAAAGAAGTTTTTATTTATTTTTTCAATGTTTTTTTTAAATTTGATTTTAATTCCAGTTAGTTAACATACAGTGTTATATCAGTTTCAAATGTACAATATAGTGATTCAACACTTCCATGCAACACCCGGTGCTCATCTTGACAAGTGTACTCCTCAATCCCCATCACCTGTTTCATCTATCCTCCCCTCCCCTTCCCTCTGGTAACCATCAGTTTGTTCTCTATAGTTAAGAGTCTGTTGACTTGTCTGTCTCTCTCTCTCTTATTTTTTCCCTTTGCTTGTTTGTCTTTATTTTCCTTCTACAGAATTAAAAGCTAGAAATTGTGCTTTCAATTATTTATTTACTTTTTCAGTACATTATTTAAAAAATAAAACTGGCAAATATTTTGTTGCATTAATTTACGAAGTTTATACAAGACAGGTGCTGAATTTGGTATCTCCAGATTCCTTAATGATTAAGTATTTATTGGACCAAAATCATAAAATCAGACAAAATTGTTCTAGAGCCTTTCTATTGCTAAGTGTGTTCATAGAGTCATACTTTGAAGAATATTTGATCTTGTCATAAGTTTACATACATCTTGAAATAGAGTTGAAAGCAAAAGTTGTAAGGTTAGACTGCCTGGGTTCAAATCCAGACGCTAAAAATTACTAGCTCTGGAAACATGGGTAAAATTCCTAACCTTTATAATTCTCAGCTTTCTTACATGGAATATGGGGAAAAATAATAGTGTCAAACTCATAGTTCATTATGAGGAGAAATTTTGATCTATGCAAAATGACCAACAAGGTACCTAACAATTTGTGAACACTCAATAAATGTTGGGTATTTTTATACTTAAATTTCTTCAATGCTTTCTTTAAATTATGATTAAATTCATACCATCTTTTCCGATTGATTTAAAAGACATCATTTGTTGAGTTTCAAGAATTCACTGGTACTAAATATTTGTTACCTCCGACTCCCATTGCTGCATGCATTATTTTACCTAACAGAAGCAAGACATAGAGATGCTTTTCCATTCATAAGATGGTCATGCTGGGACTTTTTCTTTTTCCTTTTTTTAATTTTTGGGTAGCCTACAAGTTTTCTCAGTACATTTTGGAGGCTTTATTGGATGCATAGCCATACCATCATGAAAATACCAAATTAACCTTCGATAGAAATGAGAATTTTGGAAGAAAAATTCTATTGTAGAATATTTATTTAGTACAATAGCATTCTTTGTTAAAGGTTAGAGTATATGAATTGCTTTTTTTTCCAAGTTAAATATATGAAATTTTAGAGCTATAATTTTACTTTTCATTCGCATTTCCTTTCATGATGGTTTCATTATATTCATTCTCATGTTAAATACAAAAGTGTATTCAATTAGCAAGTACATTTGCATTATTATTTTTGTCATAGTGATTTTGGGTGTTCCACATTGGATGATATAAATTAAGGAATAAAGAAAACATTTTTTAAATTTTAAATTCAAGCAATCATTTCATTTTGTAAGGCATGTTTTACAAATTTTCTTCTATTATATTTCAGAAAAGAATGAGTTATAAGATCTGAACAATTTTATGCCATCTTTAAAAGAAATTTTAAATGTTAGAGAAATTAAATAGAACATAGGGGTACAAAGGATTCATGATATGACTACTTTTTGTTATCTAGGTGTTAAACATTCTTTGAAAATAATTATATTTATATATTTTGCTGGGGGAAAAGTTGTATATTTTGGCATATTTCCTTGAAATTTATAGGGAAGTCCTTTTCAAGGGGCTTGTGTACATCAACTGTCTCTCATTACTGTCCCAATTCAGTAATGACTTCAGTCTTAATGTCTGCTTCTGCTCTATTTAATACCTCAGTTTCTAACTAATCTTGAATGAGTGAGAGTTAAGCAAAATTGAAGGCAATTAGCTTTAATTGAGACAGATGGGTAATTTTATTTTGATAAAATTTATAATCCCTAATGTAGATATGTCCTTTATAAACATTTATAACATGTGCTACGCTGCCTCAAAAATACATATGTAAAATTGTTAGAAATCAAAAGGAAACTAATATTAAGCAAGTGCTGAAAATTTTTACATACCTTGATCCTTTGACAGTGCTCAACAGATCAAATATATAAGTACATGGAGAAAATTTGAATGTTATACTTAACAAGACTTAATTCATACATTAATAAGGTTGATTTTCTGTTCATCTCTCTTTTCTATGTAAGACCAAACTTTCTGGTACTGGTAATGGCAAGGAGAATAACTTTGGCAATATTTTATCTGGTTTGCTCAACTCCAGGCCAACTTATGTGGAAGATCAGAATAGTGAACTTTTGTCATTTTCAGTTTATAGTTTCTTCTCAGTAGTGATGTCAGTAAGTATAGCAGACAAGAATATGTAACTACATTTCTACCTGTAAAGATTTTACCAGAGTTACAGGAACTTATATCCATATATATATATATTTATGTTTATATATTTGTATATATGTGGGTATGTGTGACACTATATATGTAACATTGTATACATATGTTCATATGTTATGCATAAACATGTTATATATAATATAAAATCTTTAAAATATATAATATATATAACATATATGGCATATATAAACCATCTTGATTCATTTATAACATCCTGTATCTCATTTTTAAAAACAAGAATAAAAGAATAGTTCTTCAGTCAAACAATCTGTCTTAATCCAAAAGCCTACATCCCACTTAAGGTCACAGTAAAACATTGGAAGGACTTTCTTGACGAGACAGACAAACGTGCCGGCTATCACCATAGCAATTTAGCTGTGGCCTGCAAGTTATATGACATACAACGTGCATTTTATTCTTCAGCACATCATATAATCTGTTCTGACATAAGTCAAAAGGAGCCTTTTTTTTAAAGTAAACTGTATATCCAGGTAAAATATGCAGAAAATGCACAAATCCAGGTGTCCAGAATGCAATTTTCTTAGAGTATACTTGTGATGTCAGCACTTTGTTCAAGAAAAAAAAAATTCCCTAGTGCTCAGAAGTTTCCCTGGTTTTCCCTACTCACCCCAAAGTTTACACACTATCTTGACTTTTAATGCCAGATGTTATTTTGCCAAAAGCAGCTATTGATGAACTACACTTACTTATTAGATAAGGAGACTTAAGCTTTAGTCACAAAGCTGTTTCTTCATCAATTAAAGCCAATAAATTCTGCAAGCAGGAACTAGGTTTTAAAAGTTGAAAGCAATATTAAATATGCTAAATATTCTTGTGTAGTATTACTGAAAGTACTGACAATTCCTCAGAGGCCTCCTTTCCGATAAAAATCTCAGACCTGGGAATCTGGCCTCTGTGCCCTGTTGGAAACTTTATCCTCAACCTATTTTGACATTGGCCATTGGGAGCCTGAAATAAGGAACTCAGATGCTTAGCTCCAGATAGAGAAGATAGTTTTAAGGGGAACTGTGGGATCTGAATTGTAGCAGTGATTGTTGAAATCCTTTTTTTGTCTGGCTTTAGCCTTTCTAAACACAATAGTCACCTTCACTTTCTCCCAAGGAACATGAATAGCCCTGGATAGGAATTGGTAAATGAGCCATGGAGAATGAGGATGGAATCAAATTGAGTGAAATAATTTCAGCTGCTGGGAACTCTTAACAGGCATGTAAACAAGAAGGGGTTTGTTGTGTGAACGCTCTCACAGAGGTGCATGAACTCTTATCTCTTCACGCTGGCTGCATTTGGAGCGGTTCGTGTTTAACTTGAAACAGTCTCCCGATGGTTCAGTTCAATTTGAAACTGTGCTCAGCCCATTATTTTATTATTTTTAGCTCAGAACAAAAGAAAACATTTGAAATAACAGTCCTTTCAAGTGGTGGGTTGCATAGGACACTTCGTATCATTTTTCAAAGTATGTCTAAAGTATTTGGATATGTGGCTAAAGGGTTAGAGGGATTGAATGTGATGCATTTTATTTGAGTGTCAGCGGTAAAAAAAAAACAAGCAAAAAGTAAAGGAATCATGCCTAAAAATAATGCATGTGGCTCTTTCGTTAACAGTTCTGGATCTTCCCTTTGTTTTCTCTATCCCTGATCCCATATAATGGCATTGTCAGTGTATCCTTGCTTTGTGTTTGTTAGAAAAATACATGAAAATAGACCTTTGATCTTTGCCTTCCAAGTCTCACTTCCTAGGGTTATTTTTCATTCATCGCTATCATTTTCTAGACTTTTCAGTGCTTGTACCAAAGGACTGTTTCCCATTTTGAGAACCTGTGATGCTTAGGGCACTACTGTTTTATATATAGTTAACAGAAAAGCATTTTAGTTATGCCAACTATTGTAAGAGTAACAGCTTTAGAATAAATAAAAGACATAGAGAAGTCAGCTGTGTCTGTGATTAAAATGTTTGCAAATACATGTTAACAAGTTTGTATCAGTCAACATATGTATTGGAAAAAAAAAATTTCTGAAAGAAGTTCCTTTTTTTTTCTACAATTAACTAAACACATAAGGAATCATAAGAGAGTACTAATTTTAATACCCTGTCAACCAGAAGTTATATATTCCTTCAGAACCAATATACTATATTTAGTGATTTTTTTTTAAATTTTTTTATTCTTATGTTAATCCCCTTACATTACAACATTAGTTTTAGATGAAGTGTTCCATGATTCATTGTTTGTGCACAACACCCAGTGCTCCATGCAGAATGTGCCCTCCTAAATACCCACCACCAGGCTAACCCATCCTCCCACCCCCCTCCCCTCTAGAACCCTGTTTGTTTTTCAGAGTCCATCGTCTCTCATGGTTCGTCTACCCCTCCGATTTCCCCCGCTTCATTCTTCCCCTCCCGCTACCTTCTTCTTCTTCTTCTTCTTTTTTTTTTTTCTTAACATATATTGCATTATTTGTTTCAGAGGTACAGATCTGAGATTCAACAGTCTTGCACAATTCACAGCGCTTACCAGAGCACACACACTCCCCAGTGTCTATCACCCAGTCCCCCCATCCCTCCCACCCCACCCCCCACTCCAACAACACTCAGTTTGATTCCTGCGATTAAGAATTCTTCATATCAGTGAGATCATATGATACATGTCTTTCTCTGTTTGACTTATTTCACTCAACATAATACCCTCCAGTTCCATCCACGTCGTTGCAAATGGCAAGATCTCATTCCTTTTGATGGCTGCATAATATTCCATTGTATATATATACCACATCTTCTTTATCCATTCATCTGTCGATGGACATCTTGGCTCTTTCCACAGTTTGGCTATTGTGGACATTGCTGCTATAAACATCGGGGTGCACGTACCCCTTCGGATCCCTACTTTTGTATCTTTGGGGTAAATACCCAGTAGTGCAATTGCTGGATCATATGGTAGCTCTATTTTCAACTTTTTGAGGAACCTCCATACAGTTTTCCAGAGTGGCTGCACCAGTTTGCATTCCCACCAACAGTGTAGGAGGGTTCCCCTTTCTCCGCATCCCCGCCAACATCTGTCGTTTTCTGACTTGTTAATTTTAGCCATTCTGACTGGTGTGAGGTGATATCTCATTGAGGTTTTGATTTGGATTTCCCTGATGCCGAGCGATATTGAGCACTTTTTCATGTGTCTGTTGGCCATTTGGATGTCTTCTTTGGAAAAATGTCTGTTCATGTCTTCTGCCCATTTCTTAATTGGATTCTTTGTTCTTTGGGTGTTGAGTTTGATGAGTTCTTTATAGATTTTGGATACTAGCCCTTTATCTGATATGTCATTTGCAAATATCTTCTCCCATTCTGTCGGTTGTCTTTTGGTTTTGTTAACTGTTTCCTTTGCTTTGCAAAAGCTTTTTATCTTGATGAAGTCCCAATAGTTCATTTTTGCCCTTGCTTCCCTTGCCTTTGGCGATGTTTCTAGGAAGAAGTTGCTTCGGCTGAGGTCAAAGAGGTTGTTGCCTGTGTTCTCCTTTAGGATTTTGATGGACTCCTGTCTCACATTGAGGTCTTTCAACCATTTGGAGTCTATTTTTGTGTGTGGTGTAAGGAAATGGTCCAGTTTCATTCTTCTGCATGTGGCTATCCAATTTTCCCAACACCATTTGTTGAAGAGACTGTCTTTGTTCCATTGGACATTCTTTCCTGCTTTGTCGAAGATTAGTTGACCATAGAGTTGAGGGTCCATTTCTGGGCTCTCTATTCTGTTCCATTGATCTATGTGTCTGTTTTTGTGCCAGTACCATGCTGTCTTGATGATGACAGCTTTGTAATAGAGCTTGAAGTCCGGAATTGTGATGCCACCGGCTTTGCTTTTCTTTTTCAATATTCCTCTGGCTATGCGGGGTCTTTTCTGGTTCCATACAAATTTTAGGATTATTTGTTCCATTTCTTTGAAAAAAGTGGATGGTATTTTGATGGGGATTGCATTGAATGTGTAGATTGCTCTAGGTAGCATTGACATCTTCACAATATTTGTTCTTCCAATCCATGAGCATGGAACGTTTTTCCATTTCTTTGTGTCTTCCTCAATTTCTTTCATGAGTATTTTATAGTTTTCTGAGTACAGATCCTTTGTCTCTTTGGTTAGATTTATTCCTAGGTATCTTATGGTTTTGGGTGCAATTGTAAATGGGATCGACTCCTTAATTTCTCTTTCTTCTGTCTTGTTGTTGGTGTATAGGAATGCCACTGACTTCTGTGCATTGATTTTATATCCTGCCACTTTACTGAATTCCTGTATGAGTTCTAGCAGTTTTGGGGTGGAGTCTTTTGGGTTTTCCACATAAAGTATCATATCATCTGCAAAGAGTGAGAGTTTGACTTCTTCTTTGCCAATTTGGATGCCTTTGATTTCTTTTTGTTGTCTGATTGCTGTGGCTAGGACTTCCAATACTATGTTGACTAGCAGTGGTGATAGTGGACATCCCTGCCGCGTTCCTGACCTTAGGGGGAAAGCTCTCAGTTTTTCCCCATTGAGAATAATATTTGCTGTAGGTTTTTTATAGATGGCTTTTATGATATTGAGGTATGTACCCTCTATCCCTATACTCTGAAGAGTTTTGATCAAGAATATATTTAGTGATTTTTAAACATGATGGAATTTAGCCCCAGTTTTTCTTTGTTCTAGATGCAGACTTACTTTACTGTTGCAAACATCTGACAAAATTAAGTTTAATGATATCTTCAGTTTTCATTATCTCCACTCTGCCTAGGATTTTGCTAAATAAAGAAAGGAATAGGAAAAAAAAAAAAAAACAAATAGCCTTCGTCAAAGATATAAAACCAAGAAATACCATATGTCAATAAATTAATATAAACTGATAATAATATAAGTGAAGTGATCCTATTCTAGATTATTAATTTTGATTTTGAATATCATCCAGTTAGGGTTCATAACCAACAAGAGTATTCAAGGAGAAGTAGCCTGGGAACCACAGAGGATTCTAACTTTGAATGAAAGCATGGCTTTGGGTCTGTTTTTTTTGTGTGTAATTTTATCCTGCAATAGATGTCAAATAGTCATAATGAATCATTGTCACAACACCTCAGGAAGAAATATAAAAGGCAACTTTTTATCTACAGCTTCTAGGTGGGGAAAAAAAAAAAAAACTCAGTGAAATTTAGTAATTTATTTCTGGCCAGAAAAGGGAGCAAAACCATCTCTAAGCTTTCCATGTTCTTCTTTTTTTTTTTTTTTTTTATCAAAAACCATTCTCCCCTCCTCTCCAGACTGATTATGATAGAAACATGAATTACAAAGCCTGCACTGTTGCTATATGGTGAAGATGTATCAACTGGATAGTCTTTCCAAAAATAAAGAAAAAAGATAAGTCAATTAGTACAGATAAAATTAGGAACTAGTGGAAATGTTCCCTATTAGCTCCTATTTTAGAAGAGGGATGGGCCAACTACAGTCCTAGAGCCAAACCTCGTCTGCTGGCTGTTTTTGTAAATAAAGTTTTGTTGGAACACAGCCACCCATATTCATTTACGTATTTACTGAGGCTGCTTTCATGCTTCCACTGTAGCAGAGTTAAGGAGTTGCAATAAAGACCAGATGGCCTACAAAGCTTAAAATTATCTGGTGCTTTAGAGAAAAAGTTTCCAAACCCCTGTTTTAGAAAATAAATATCACACCACATCTTTGATTACATGAATCATGCTTAATCACTGTGACTGATTAATTCTATTTTTATTTCTTTTTTCAGTACCTAAATCATGTAAACTTTTAATAATAATGGGAATGATGTCTAGATTTATTCATCACCTAATATGTCCCAGATAATATACTAAAATGGGTATTGTTTTAAGCTGTTAAGTTTGTGGTAATTTGCTCCACAGCAATACAAAACTGATAGAACTGGCATTCCTATTTTGTTGATAAAGAACCTGAGGCACCAAGAGATTAACTAATTTTCCCAATGTGTCATAAGCTAGGAAGCAATAGATTCTGTGCTATAAATACTTTCTACTAGATCTACCTTACTCTAAACTATTGGAAGCTTTTTGGTGTCTCTTGGGAAAATCTCTTCCAGGGTTATTTCCTGTCCCATATGGCGGATCCATATTTCTAAGAGGCTATTCTTATTCTCACTCGCTGGACAGGATTATTAAAACAAGTAAAATGGAAAGGGAAATGTTGGAATGGATCAAAATATCATTATATTTTATGTTAGAAGAAACAAACATTGTTTTTAAAATATTGCACGTGGTCTGCCTTATTATAAGATCATTTCTTTGGAGCAGTTGGTTGAGCACATCATCGTTTTAAAGTGAGACATGTTATGCACAAAGCAAGCCAATCTTATCATTTTCTTATCATTAAGAAAGCAGAGAAATGTAGACCTGTGTTATTATGAATTTTCAAATATAGGAACAAAATAGAAAAATCAGAAATATAAAATATGACCATATAATAATCAGGAACAGCTTACCAGGATCCTGATTTTTTCTTTATGGAATTTATTAATATTAAGAATAAAATTAAGGTAAAGTGCATTATAAAGTTCAATCAGTTCTTGGGGTTGCCAATTTTCACTGCATTAGGAATGATGAAAATGTTTATATTTACTCTAGAGGTAACGGAGTTACTCAACAATTAATGGAGGAAAAACTATATATTTAAGATGTGACATGTCATGCCTGTCTAGTTATAACTGCTCTGTTATTCACCAAGGAAGTGTGTAAAGGAAGTTGGAGATTTTATCTAGGCAACATCTGATTACTGTAGGCTAATCAAAAGTTGATAGAACATTCTGGAGCATCTTCCTCAGTGTACTACACCTGTGTTTATAGAGAGCCACAAGACTATTCTTTCTATGGTGTATCAGAAGCAACACTTGGATGTTGTTCTTTTATGTTGTGAACGGGACTTTACTCAAAATTTCCTAAGCCTGAGAAATTGTAAACCAACTAATCATAGTGTGTGTTCAATATTTAAGGTTAATTCAAAATCTAAATTATGAGTTTGTAATTAGAGCCAAATGGTGACAATGCATCAAAAACCTAAAATAAAACTTTCCACCAACAGCTAGTTCTTTAAAGAATTATTATGCTTCCTCTGTGTGTGTGTGTATGTGTATACACATGATAGTATGACAGACTTTGAGTTTTTATTTAGAAACATTTTACTGAAATGGACAGAAGAATTTAGATTAAAGAGAAAAACTCAGACCAGATGACTTGGTTTGTTTTTCTGATCTAATTAATAATAAATTATATTTTTATTATAATAAATTCAGGTCCAGATTATGGGAAAGTATAAGATACTAGAAACTTAATGAATTTTGAAAGAACAATATTACAAAATATTTCATAAATCTTAACTATGTTTCAGGATACAATTAACATCTTCATTTTGACAGCTTTGAAAAACTAGTATTCGATATTTGGAGAAACTAATCATGAATGTCATAAAACAATATATTTATTGTGGAAGAAGTCCTTTATATAAAATAAATAGTATAGAGATGTTTTAAAGATACTACCAGGGTGTGATGGGTATTAAGGAGGGCACGTTCTGCATGGAGCACTGGGTGTTATGCACAAACAATGAATCATGGAACACTGCATCAAAAAACTAATGATGTAATGTATGGTGATTAACATAACAAGAAAAAAAAAAAGATACTACCAGGGTGGTTGAGTCAATTAGTTGGTTAAGTGTTGGACTCTTGATTTCAGCTCAGGTCATTATCTCAGGGTTGTGAGATTGAGCCCTAAGTCTGGCTCCACACTAGTGTAGAACCTTTAAGATTCTCTCTCTCCCTCCCCCTCTGCCCCCCCCCCCCCCCCCCCCCCCCTGCTAGCCCCAGGCTCTCCCTCTCTCTAAAAAAAAAGATAATTTTACTCCCTATTAGTTCTAATTATTGACCAGTGGCTGCATAAACTATTATGGAGTTGAGATTAGAGACTATAAGCCTATGTGGAGAAACTTAAAGAGTTATTTAGACAAAGACTTGTTTTTTTTTTATAAGAAATTTTCATTTAATTACTAAAAGTAAATAAAGACTATGTGAATAAGCTGAAAATGATTAATCATTTTTCTCTAGTCAGGAAGTTCCTAAATCAAAATATGTAATCTCTCTACAAGATACTGGATGTCTAGTTTATCTTTCTAGAATATTACTGAACACTATCCTAAACTGAATCAAAGTGCATACAGCAGAACTTCATGTGACTGAAATTATAAGCTTCCCTTAATTTATTTTTAGTTACTATTTTTATTATTGTACATTTTGCAGAAACTCATAAGTACCACTATAGATAGTGTTCATCTAATGTTCTTTATTTCACTAGAGAGATAAAGAGTGAGAAAGATATGGGATTTGGAATTAAACATGTCTAAATTTGATTCCTGTTATCACTTCATACTTGAGTGAATTACATAATCTTTACTTGGTTACTCATATTCAAAATAGGATTAATTGGGGGCACCTGACTGGCTCGGTCAGTGGAGCATGTGACTCTTGATCTTGGCGTTGTGAGTTCGAGCCTCATGTTGGGTGCAGATTACTTAAACAAATAACATCTTTTAAAAATGGGATTAATTGTAGCTAGTCCTCAGGACTGTTGGAAGGATTAGGGATGGTACCAGGAGTGAGTGGAGTGCCCAGAACTAGAAGAATTTCCACATATGGATGCTATGATTCACATTCTTGTGACATCATAACTCTTGATGATGAAATTCATCATTTTCTCACAGACTGAGAGATGTTTTCTAGGTTGTAGCATTTTTGTTTTTCCTAACATAATGTAAAAGTCCACCCTAGCTGTAATTTCTTTAGTCAAAAAATATCACTATTTGGGTATAATTTGGTACATCAGTGGTCATATGTTGAACTTGCCCAAAATGCTGCTACTCATTATTTTGATCATTCAGGCATTTTGAAACCTGTAGGCATTATTAAAATTATTAAATCCTCCATAAGGGGTGCCTGGGTAGCTCAGTTGGTTGAGCATCTGACCTTGGTTTCGGCTCAGGTCATGATCTCAGGGTCATGGGATTGGCCTCGAGTCAGGCTGCATGCTCATGGGGGAGTCTGCTTGGGTTCTCTCTCTCCTTCTCCCTCTGCCCCACCCCCCCCAAAAAATAAATCTTCAAAAAATTATTAAATCCTCCATGAAAATATTAGGTGGCCTTGTAATTAAACGTAAGTTTAGGAGTATTTTAAGATTAAAAGGTATTAAAACATTGAAATTTAAATTACTTCTTTTATATTTGACTCTGTTTTGCTTTGTAACAAAAATAACAAAGAAATATACGGTGTAGGGTAATAGGAACAGAGAGTACCACAACAATCTGGAAGAAATTTAATGCCGTAAAATAATATGTGAAATAGAATGTCAAATTTAACTGGTGTACAACAGTGAGCAAAACCAAAACCCTGCCTTCAGAATTAATATTCTAGTGCATATAATAAATCCTGCTTGGAATTCCTTAATCTATTTTTCAATGGAGGAATCATATTAGGGATTTGGAATTAATGACCGTGAACTTTGGTATTTTCTCAGTGGAGGCACCTGGGTGGCTCAGTCAGTTAAGCATCTGCCTTCTGCTCAGGTCATGATCCTGGAGTCCTGGGATTTAGTCCTACATCGGGCTCCCTGCTCAGTGGGGAGTCTGCTCATCCCTCTGCCCCTCACCCCACTCTCATGCTTTCTCTCACTCTCTCATAAATAAAATCTTTAAAAAAGCAAACAGCAAATTATAATATCATTTTTAGGATGATTAAATTTTAAAGCTTCCCCACCAGCAATGTGGCACTTTTATTCAAACTTTAGTCTTCTACTTTAAAACTACTTTGTTTCGTTGAAACTTTTAAATCTCTCCTTAATATCTCAGCACACACACACACACACACACCCTTATATAGACGTGCATATAAATATACATAAATATTACATGTTTTTATGTATAAATATATTTTAAAATACTTGTATATTCTTAGAAACTTTCAGATATACTCTATTTATTATTAGATTCGTATAATTACTGAAGAGGCTAAGTAAGACCAGATCTCCCATAAGCCTTTTGGCTCTCTCTACAATCTCCCCTAGCCAAGCCTGTTACACTGCTATTTATCATACTTTTGTTTATATTTATTTTTCCAATTCTTCAATCCTTTTGATAGGTTCCATAATTAAGCAATGCAAATTCATTTAGGTAAAAATAAATAAACAAGTTCTTATTCTGAGTTATAAACTTTCATTATACTGAGCTAAATTCAGTCACTAGAGTAATTTTTCAGAAAACTAGTAATGTGGTCTGACTTTCTATGCTCCTTTGTCTCTCATTTTAAAACTCATTTGCTTATTCATAAAATTTTCGTATTAAAGTTAGATTCTAATGATACAAGCCTAGTGGCCTGTTATGATTGTAGGATTTAGAAAATAACAACAATAAACTTCTTTCTTTAATCTTCAAGAACAGTTTTGTGTGACTCAAAACATTCAAATAGAGTTCTCCTTAGAATACCTGAAAATCGATTTCAAATTACTCAGCTACTTTTCTGTCATTAAGGCAGCTCTCTGAAAGAATGTGCTAATACAATTTAAAGTTGATTAAGTTAATTTTATAAGGATTAAGAAGAGGAAATGTTAGACTCTCAGGTTTGTTTTTCTGAAGACTTGATCTTGTTTCCAAAATCATATGTAGTAATTTGAATCTATTTTTGAATCTTCTTTTCTTCCTGTCATAAGTTATATACGTCCATTACAATAACAAAAGAATACCATAAAAAGCTTAAAAATGCACATACCTAAATAGAAAATAAAAGTCATCCTAAAACTAAGATCTAGAGATAAGTACTTTTGACTTTGTGATGTACATATTTTGAGTGTTTTTGTATTATTATAAAGCACATATTTTAAAAATTGGATTATATTTTAAAAACTTAATATAATATTTTAAAATACAAAAATGTACAATGAATGTAATTTCCTTTAGTGTAGTTGGTAATGGTTGCATGGTGTTTCACTACATGGATGTTTAGTAATGACTTTGCCTTCATGATGGAACATTGGGTTGCTTACAAGTTTTTGGTAATATAAACAATCCTGGGGAAAACATCACTGTAACTGTGTCTTTCTACAAACCATGATAATTTACTTAGGATAAATTCTAAGAAATGGAATTACTGAATCAAAGTTATACACATTTTTGAGGTCCCTATATGAATTGCTTGGGAATTTTTACCAATTTAGAATTCTGCCTAATATTTAACGTCCTGTTAGCATGAACCCTCATTAACATTGACTAGCTTTTAATTTTTATTATTTTGTTTTAGTATTTGTTAAGATGGAAATGACACATTATAACTCATTTTTAATTGTATTCCTTTGATTTTTTAGTAAGTTTAAACTTTCCCCCTACTTATTTCAGTCATTTTTATTTATTTTATGTAAAGTTCCTTTCATCTCCTTTGCTATTTTCCTTCTGTGGCATTAATAGTATTTTCTTAATTTGCAAAATCTCTTTGAAGAGTAAGGAAATAAATATATTATCTGTCATGATTTTTATATGTTTTTCCTTAAATTATGTCCATAATATACTTAAATTTATAAATAAAGTATATCATTTTTCATGTATAGTTTCTGCATTTCATGTTACCAACTTCCTCACAAGAAACCCATACAACAAAAATGATCCTGGTGTCTGGCAGATAGTAAAGCCTATTTAAGTATTAGCTCTTACAATGGTTCTCATTGTAATGATGGAGGAAATTGTGGCAGATTGGAATGAACTCAAGGTCACACATCTGAAACTGTGTACCTAAGTACAAACTCAAGCTGATAGCTTATTAATTATTAAGACTTACTTACAGTCTTACTTAAAACTCTTTATTCAAAGAATCCTAGTTCCCTTTAGTGGGAAATGGTACTTAAAAATCAAGATCCCCGTTCAAGAGGTCCATACTGTTAATGTTGTGTCATGGCTTTGAGGCTCTTCCAGGATCTTCCAGCTCTTTCTAAAGAGCTAGGACACACACACATTTTCTTCCTCATTTTCACATTGGTTGTCTGTATCTTCTTTCTTCCACAATGAGTCTTCTGGTTCCTGAGAATATCAATATGTTTACATATGTGCTCTACTCTGCATCACACACAAGGACGTTTTAGATTTAACTACATCCATACCACAACAATAAGCCAACTAAATACAGTTGACCCTTGAACAACACAGTTTGAAGTGTGTGGATCCACTCATACACAGGATTTTTTTTCAATATAGTTATAGTACTGTAAATGTATTTTCTCTTCCTAATGATTTTCCTAATAATATTTTCTTTCCTCTAGCTTACTTTATTGTCAGAGTATAGCATATAATACATGTAACCTACAAAGTATATGTTAATTGACTGTTGATGTTATTGGTAAGGCTTCCAGTTAACAGTAGGCCATTAGTAGTTAAGTGTTTGGGGGAGTCAGCAGTTACATGATTTTTGACTGTGCAGAGGACCAGTGTCCCAACCCCTCATGTTATTCAAGGGTCATGTGTAATTCCTTTGTGCTTATTTTTATCCTTAGACTATCTACCACTAAGTGTGTTCTGTCAGAGGACCGTGTCCAAGAGTTACTTGAGTTTATTCTATTTCTTATGTATGTTATTAATTTGAAGTGAAGATTGGTTTATTTGTTTTTGTTTGGATGCAACTGGAGTGACTATTTTATCCTTTATAATTTTATTTTTGAATATGTGAAATGCTAATATGGTTCAAAAGTCAAACCATATAAAAAGTTAAACTCAGTGAATTCTCACTCCCAGCACTATCCCATTATGACTTCCCACTCTCTCTGAGTAATGATTTTTTTATTATCTTAATTTAGTTTTCATAGTCTTCTTTCCACAAAAATAGCAAGTGCATACATTGCCTTCTGATCTCTTTTTCTTTCTTACAAAACAGTGAAGTATGAAGCATTATTTGCACTTTATATTTTTCACCTAGTATGTCTCAGAAACCATTCCATAGTGGTTTATAGAGATTCCACACATGTTTGTTTATGCTTCCATAGAAATACATTATGTTAGGTTGTTTTCAATATTTTGTTACATGAATAATAACTCAGTGAATAAGTTTGTTAGGTGATAATTTATATCTGTTGTCATATCTTCAGTTACACGCTGAAAGTGGGATTGTGCCACTTGGCCCTCTCACTAGCAATGTATGAGAAGGTCTCTCTCCCCACAGTTTTGCCAGCAGAGTGTGGCAACAGGCTTTTGAATTTTTATGCACTTCATAGGTAAAAAATGGTATCCTGTGGTAGTTTTAACTTGCATTTCTCTTAATAAGCGTGAAAATGAGCGTATTTTTACATGTTTAAAAATGTTTTGCATATCATTTTTTTCCATAACCTGATCATTAATTTGCCCTTTTTTTACTGAAGTATAATTGACATACAATATCATATTCATTTCAGGTGTACATCATAGTGATTTGATATTTTTGTACATTCCAAAAGGATCCCCATGTTAAGTCTAGTTACCCCGTCACCATCCAAAACTATTACAATGTAATTACTATATTCCCTATGTTGCACATTATGTCTTCATGAACTGTGTATTTTATAACTGGAAGTTTGTACTTTTTAGTTCTCTTCACCTATTTTGCCTGCTCTCTGACCAACAGTTTGTTTCCTGTATCTAGGAGTCTGTTTCTATTTTGGTTTGGTTTGGTTTTAGATTCCACATATAAGTGAAATAAAACAGTATTTGTCCTTCTCTGACTTATTTCACTTAGCATAATGCCCTCTAAGTCCATCCATATCTCTTCATGCTGTCACAAATGGCAAGATTTCTTTCTTTTTTGTGACTGAGTAATATCACATCTTCTTTACCCATTCATCTATCCATGGATACGTAGGTGATGCTTTCATATCTTGGCTATTGTAAACAATTCTGCAGTAAACATAGGGGTGCATATATCTCTTTGAATTGGTGTTTCATTTTCTTTGGATAAATATCTGTAGTGGAATTGGTCATTCTATTTTTAATTTTTTGAGGATCCTCCATACTGTTTTCCCAAGTGGCTGCACCAATTTACATTCCCATCAACAATGTTTGAGGGTCCCCTTCCCCACATTCTCACCAACACTTGTTATTTCTTGTTTTTGATAATAACCCTTCTTGCAGGTGTGAGGTTGTGTTTTTGATTTGCATTTCCCTGGTGATTAGTGATGTTGAACATCTTTTCATGTGTCTGTTGGCCATCCATAGGTCTTCTTTGGAAAAGTGTCTATTTAAGTCCTCTGCAAATTTTTTAATTGTTTTTTATATTAATTTGTGTAAGTTTTTTATATATTTTAGATTTTAAACACTTATCAGATGCATGATTTGCAAATATCTTCTTCCATTCAGTAGGTTATCTTTTTGTTTCATTGATGATTTCCTTCATGTGCAGAAGTTTAGTTTGATATAATCCCTTTTATTTATTTTAGCTTTTGTTGCTCTTGCCTGAGGAGACTGGTTGAAAAAAAAAATATTGTTAAGACTGATGTCAAAGAATTTACTGCCTGTGTTTTCTTCTGGGAGTTTTATGGCTTTAGTCTTACATTCAACTCTTTAATACATTTTGAATTTATTTTTATATATGGTATAAGACAGTGGCCTAGTTTCATTCTTTTACATGTAGCTGTCCAGTTTTTCCAGCACCATTTATTGAAGAGACTGTCTTTTCCCTATTGTATATTCTTATCTCCTTTGTCATAGAGTAATTGACCATATACATTTGGGTTTATTTCTGGACTCTCTATTCTCTATGTGTCTGTTTTCAGGCTTATAACATACTGTTTTGGTTATTATGGCTTTATAGTATAGTTTGAAGTCAGGGATACAATAGTTCCAACTTTGCTCTTTCTCAAGATTGCTTTAGCTATTTAGGTTTCTTGTTTTGTTTTGTTTGTTTGTGTGTGTGTGTGTGGTTCCATACAAATTTTATGATTCTGTGTTGTAGTTCTGTGGAAAATGCCATTGATATTTTGATGGAAGGTGGATTTAATCTGTAGATTACTTTGGGGAGTATGAACATTTTAATGATATCAATTCTTCCATTCCATGAGCATGGTATAGCTTTACAGTTTTTGTGTTGTCTTCAATTTCTTTCATTAATGTCTTATAGTTTTTAGTGTATGGGTCTTTCATCTCTTTTGTTATAGTCCTAACTATTTTATTCTTTTGATGCTACTGTAAATGGGATTGTTTCCTTGATTTCTCTTTCTGATAGTTCTTTATTAGTGTATAGAAATGCAACCAATTTCTGTATGTTAATTTTGTATCCTGCAACTTTACTGAGTTTATTTATTAGTTTTTTTTTTTAAGATTTTATTTACTTATTTGAAAGAGAGAGACACAGCAAGAGAGGGAACACAAGCAGGGGGAGAGGGAGAAGCAGGCTTCCTGTGGAGCAGGGGTCCCGATGCAGGGCTGGATCCCAGGACCTTGGGATCATGACCTGAGCTGAAGGCAGACACTTAATGACTGAGCCACCCAGGTGCTCATATTTATTAAATAGTTTCTAGTGGAGATTTTATGATTTTATATATATTATCATGTCATCTGTAAGTAGTGATAGTTTTATTTCTTTTTTTCTGATTAGGATGCCTTTTATTTCTTTTTCTTTTCTAATTGCTGTGGCTAGGAATTCCAATACTATGTTGAATAAAAGTGGCAAGGATGCACATCTTTGTTTTGTTCTAATCTTAGAGGAAAAGCTTTCAGTTTTTTACCTTTGAGTATAATGCAAGCTGTGGGTTTGTCACATATGGCCTTTATTATGTTGAGATATGTTCCTTCTATATCCACTTTGTTGAGAAATTTTATCATACATGCATGTTCAATTTTGTTAAATGCCCTTTCTTAATCTATTGAAATAATTGTATTATTTTTATCCTTTGTGCTGTTAATGTACATTGATTGATTTATGGATGTTGAACCATCCTTACATCCCTGGAATAAATCCCATGTGATTATGATGTATGATTCTCTTACTGTATTTCTGAATTTGATTTGATAATATTTTATTGAGGATTTTTGCATCTATGTTCATCAGGGATGTTGGCCTTTTTGTTGTTGTTATTTTGTTGTTTTTTGTTTTGTTTGGTGTCTTTGTCTGGTTTTGGTATTAGGGTAATGTTGGCCTTGTAAGATGAGTTTGGAAGTGTCCCTTCTTCCTCAATATTTTGAAATGATTTGAGAAGGATAGGTACCAACTCTTCTTTAAATGTTTTGTAAAATTCACCTATTAAGCTGTCTGGTTCTGGATTGTTTTTTGGGAAGTTTTTAAATTACCAATTCAATTTCATTACTTAATGATCAGTCTATTCAGATTTTCTATTTCTTTGTGATTCAGTCTTAGAAGGTCTTATTTTTCTAGCAATTTATCCATTTCTTCTGTTTTCCAATTTGTTGGCATAGTAGTAGTCCTCTCTTTTGATCCCTTGTATTTCTGTGGTGTCAGTTGTAACTACTTCTTTTTCATGTCTGATGTTATTTATTGGAGTCCTCTTTTGTTCTTGATGAGTCTCACTAGTTTTGTTGAACATTACTTTGTCCTCATAAATTGAGGATTTGGCCTTTTTATTTTCCAGCTTTTAAGAGTCCGTTATATATTAGTCCTTTATCTGTGATATATGTTACAAATACTTTTTTCTGTTTTTCAGTTTTCTTTTGACTTTGTTCATGGTATTTTTCCATATGATAGCTTTTCTTTTTCAATATAATTGAGTTTACCAATATTTTCTCTTATGGCATCTGGGTTTTGAGTCATAATTAGAAAGATTTTCCCAAAATAAGTTTATTAAAAAATGTGTTTTCTTCTAATAATTATATTAACAATGCTCCTTTAAAAGTGGAGCAAGCCCTATTAATAATACAGTTGACATTTCAAAGGTAACTCAGGACTGTCCCAGGAAAACAGGGACATATAGTTACTTGTTTATAGGTATTATCTCATTTTAAACTATAGAGCTAACACGTATATGATTTACCTTATTTTCTGACTTAACTTCAGGTTAAAGCTATAGCTGTTCTGCTTTCTCAATCTAAAATAGTTTATCATTTCCTTATAAAAGACAGTACTACACTAGTAGGCAAAAATTTGCTGTATTTTCAGATATTATTATACTGTAGGACAAATATGTATTAAGCATATTCTGCCCCTTAAAGCTTCACCGATTAAAGAAGAGGTGCAGCATGCATTTATTCTGCCTAAGGTTGACCTCTAGATCTTTATTTTTACTTAATCACTAACGATTATACTCTGTAAAAAGAAATGATTAATCATTTTTAAATTTCTAGATGGCAGAAATTCTATATCATTCTTGAAATTCTTCTATAATTGTTGTCATTGGTTAAAAAGAAGTAAACACAACCATCCATGTTAGAGCCAAATAAATTTCAGTGGGGGGAAGGAAATTAATCCCTACTGTAAGTTTAATTTGTACTGATGATTTTACCTATGTTATTTCGATTAATTCTTCAGAAAGCTTCATATAGTTTACATTACCATCCTCATTTAAGAAGGGCAGAAACAGGGGCCCAAAAGTTAACCAATCTACCTAAAGGCAGAAAGAAATAAAGTGAGTATATAAACTCAAGAATGCATCACTCCAAAGACCCTACTTTTCCACAATACTTTGTGGTTTCAAATGAGAAACAAATTGCTAAGTTTTCTTGGAATTTCTCAGAGTACAGTATTTTTACTTGTTTGACTATCATATGTTAACAATGTAGCTAGCTGTAAGCTCCCGTGACGCCCAAATTATCACTCTACTTCACACACAATTTAAAGATGAACCCCATGTTCCAGGGAAATGAAGCACAACAAATCACAGAAAATAAATTCCTATGCAGTCATGCTGATAATCCTCCCAGATCAGCTCTCAAGTGGGTGTTGGCTATCCCTGTGTGCAAGGATATATGCCTCCTTCATTTAGATTTTCCCCCCATTTTGTTGTCATCTTTACAAGAGATGTGTGTTCTTGGGACATGGAGTTTCTTTAAAGGTTTCTTTCAGGAGACCATTGAGGGATGGATTCGCTTCTTCTCAGGGTCTGAGAAATTAAAGGACATGCATAGCCTCAGGCCCTCATTTTGAAAGCACTATCCATTCCTTATAAAGTGACAAAAGAAGCAGCAAAGCCAACCTTTTATTTTCCCACCTTGGACTTCGATCTATTTAGTAATGCCATGACATTTCTATCAGGTTTCCTCCATAAGGCCCTTTCAGAACACAAATAAAAGAATGAATACAGGAGCTGAACTTTCTCCCATTCAACTTTCAGCTCTGTTAGCTTTCAATACCAGAAATGTATTTAAAACTGGATAAGGTTTGTTAACTCTTATATACCACTGTCACTCATCCAGATAGAAAAGAATAAAACTATATATGTGATAAGATTTGCAATTCAAATCAAACCATTTCACTTTGAAAATATAGAGTGTTGTGGTTTGAGGAAGACAGACAGGGAAGGCAAGAATAAAGTTTCAAATTTACCTTTGCTAATAATATTGTAGTTGATATTCACAAAACTAGATATATAAATTTGTAGATTCTTTAGCAAATATTATAATAAAGGTTTTCCAACCAGATTATACTTTATATTTAATTCTAACTATGCTTTAGCACATCAGTTTTTAGAAAAAAATAAGTATATCTTTGAACAAATTCAGATTTTCAAAACCATGAAAGCCAAAGAAAGCTACTTTAGAACGTCCCAAGATATTTGTATATTTTAAGTCAGATGTTATAGATCTCATCCATATTTCATATAACTTAGGAAATTCCTTGAAGAAGCAGACAAAGAGAACTGAATGGGAATAATTATAATCTTTTAATAAACAAAACACAACAAAACAAGACAAAGAACAAACTCTTTTCGTAACAGTTCAGCTAAATTTCACTGCCTGTCACTCAGATAGCATTATTTTAATAATTCCATAAGAAGCTTACTCCAGCGACTTCAACTTATTTTTCACTTGAAAAATAAACTCAACAGTTTTTTAAAATAACATTGTCATCAAAATGCATTGGATTAATTTAAATTGAACTTAAGAATTTTCTGAAATGAAAACATCATAATAAATGTTTCCAAGTTTTGTTCTTTGAGAAATGATTGTGTGATATATTACAGGTCTTTAGGGAAAAAATGTGGTAGCCAAGGAAATAATATGAATTCAGCATATGTCTACTGCATAAATGTACTTAGGCTAGTTTCAGTAGTGGAAAATAAGTTCCATCCCCCACCCTCATTCATTTATAGATGAATCAGATACAAGCAATAGGGAAAAGCTTTGGCAGTGTTAGGCTAAACCTCCTGAATACAAGAACTACCTACCTGACCCATATGGGTGGTCCATAAGCAGTCAGCTTTGTGCTGGTGACTTTTCCCAGCCCAAGTTGATTTGCCCAGCAGCGGAACACCTGAATCAAGCAGAGCCAATTAGAGGCTTTTGCCCATGGTTTGGCGTTTTGATTTGCAGAGCAATATCTGGGTTCTGATTTGTGGCTACGAAAAGAATATATGGGAAATTCTACAGCCAAGATCTCTAAAATGACTCTTATTCTCACCCTTTCTGAAGCTTAGTAGATGGGCTTATCTTTGGATTCTGTGAGGTTACTAAATATCCTTTTAATAATTTTCCTAATTACATTAACTCAAGTTTGTTTCTATTAACTCTGAGTGAAAGAATCTTAATAGAAAGTCTCCCTGTTTAAACTTTTCCTGACATACCTCTTTATTTTTAATACCAAAACTTTACAGAATCTGTATACCTCTCAATACAGTGTTTTGGGTGATGTTTATAGAGAAAAATATATATTCATTTCCAAATGATACACATTTTTAAAAATATTTATTTATTTACTTTAGAGAGTGAGTGAGTGAGCAGGGGCAGGGGCAGAGGGAGAGGGAGAGAATCTCAAGCAGACTCCCCGCTGAGTGTGGAGCTAGATGTGGGGCTGTCTCATGATCCTGAAATCGTGACCTGAGCTGAAATCAAGAGTCCTATGCCTAACCGACTGTACCACCCAGGTGCCCCTATGTTTTTAAGAAAATTGTGTGTAAGAAAAAATTCTAGAATTACCTTGTAAATTCACCTGATAGTCTATTAGAGTTATGTGTAGACATTTTGAGAAGCCTGTCCAATGTCAAAAATGGGAATGTGCATCTCAGATGTAGCTAGTACTGAGAGAGGTCATTACTCTATATGAAGCTGTCTTAATTGGTGTTCCAGAAGAAATGTTTTAAGTATTTACCATTCTAATGCAGAGCTACCTCATAGTGTTTTAGTTCCATTTCTGGAAACTGGTTGAAAGTTTTGCCTGATAAATGAGTTATACGTTTTTTTTGGTTAAAAGAAAAAGTGGAAAATATGATCCATCCCCCACCCCCTGCCTTTTTTTTTTTTTTTCCAGTCAGGAATTGCTTAGTAAACTTGAACAGGAAATTCCCTTCCCTAAAGTTGCCTGCAGATACTGGAAGTTTCAGTCTATTGGATGAAATGACACAAACACAAGGTTGAAAGTGATGTGCCCTACAAGAAAGGTAAAGAATAAAGCTATGACAATTCACAGGAACTAGAGGAAATGAGACCTGACATCATGTAAGAGATGTTTGTAAGCAACCGAAAAGGTCAAGAGTTGAGACTAAGATTTTGAAGCTATTTGAATAGAGATAATAAATAAATGATTGCCAAAAAAAAGATTTTGTTAGAGAAAAGATAGTGTTCTTTGATAATAATTTTTTAAAGTTTTTTTTTTTTTTATTTGAGAGAGGCGGTGGGTACAATGGGGGCGGGGAGCAGAGGGAGGATGAGCAGACTCTGCACTAAGCTCTGAGCCTGAGGCAGGGCTTGATCCCACACTCCTGAAATCAAAACCTGACCTGAAATCAAGAGTTGGACACTTAACTGACTGAGCCACCCAGGAGCTCTAAGATAATGTTCTTTGAGAAGCCTTTTGGGTATACTTAGTATTATGATGAGAGCAGGTCTTTGAAATTATATGCTAACACATGTATGATGTTTGGTTTTCTTAGGAAATGAACAAGACCTTTTATCAAATTCCCCTTCCAGTGCTCAGCTGGAAATTAAACTACAATTTTTAAAGAAACTTTTATGATTATTTTTTCAATTGTGCTTTCTATAAGAAATATGAAAAAGAAAGTTTAAGGCCATATAAGGAAGGAATTTGACAATATTTTCCAGAGATATTTGAGTCTAGACCACTTTCTTAGGGAAACCTATCAATGGAATGCTCACATAAGCAAAAAGATAATCATCACTGGGTTAAAACATAAGAGTCAACTCATTTTGAAAAGCGTAGAGATAAACATAAACCTCTAAACCACTTGAAGTAATTTCCATACCAGAATGACTAGATTGTAATCTGAGTGAAGAATTTTACCATATCTAAAGAAGGAATATAGCAAATAAAAAATCTAAAAGAGGAGGTTTATTTAGAAAGAGAACCTTGGAAAATGATTGCAGATATAAATATTGGTATGCCCCATCCCTTCTTAAACCTGTCCAGGAAGAAGCTAGCCTGATCAAGCCCAAGAACTAAATCCATTCCCAATGGTCTATGTCCATAACTGAAGGACCAAGGTATTAGGTTGTTTTAACCTGTTGCCATTTAGCATTTTAAATCATATACCAATCTTTCCTAGTCACATTTTACAATCACCAAACAGCATTTTGATTTTGATTTGTAGCATTTTGAAATAGGAAATATATACCCCCAATTCCTGCTAATATTTGGTATTTGACCCTAGTTCCTGACACAGAGCTCCAAAACCATTGTAATTTCCTGAGGGATAGGAGTGTCTGACACAGAGCTCCTAAATCCCTTTCAATTTCCTGGGTGATAGGAACATCTTTCGTTGTAATGAGGTGACTCTTGGCAGGCTCCTGGATATGGGCTGGTCACTAGAAAGACCAAGACTAGAAGCCTGGAACTTTCAGCCCTCCCCACTTACCCCGCTTCCACACCCCCTCCCCTCAGCCCAGAGGGCCGGGAAAATGAGTCAATCATGAGTCAATCATGTTGACATGACATGATAAAGCCTCCTTAAAATCCTAAATGTATGGTGTTTGGAGAGTCTGGGTTGGTGAATAAATTCACATGCTGGGAGGGTGGTGTATCCCAGCTCCAGGGGGACATAAGCTCCTGTGCTTGGGACCCTCCCAGAACTTGCCTTTTGTAGCTCTTTATCTGGCTATTCATCTGTGTCCTTTATCATATCCTTTATTATATAATAAGTCAGTAAATGTAAGTGTTTTCCTGAATTCTCTGAGCCTTTCTAGCAAGTTATCAAACATAAGGAGGGGCTCATGGGAACCATAATTTATAGCCAGTTGGTCAGAAGTACAGGTGACAACCTGGGATTTGTGACTGGAGTATGAAGTGGGGACAGTCTTATGGGACTAAGCCCTTCACTTGCAGAATCTGATGCTAACTCCAGGTAGATAGCGTCATCTGTACATAGCGTAGATCTGAATTGAATTTTAGGACACCAAGCTGGTATTAGAATTGGTCAGTGGAGGAAAAAAACAAATCAAACAAACAAGAAAAACAAACATACCTGGTCACAGAAGTGTTCTGAATGAGTAGTAGAGGAGAAACACGAGAGTTTTTCCTAATAAGCCTATAAGGAAAAAAATGGCTAACTAGAGGTTATAAGGGTCAAATTTTTCAGTAGTTATATTTATTCCTAAAAATCAATATAGGAGTAATTTGATTATCTATTTACCATCTTCCACCATTTCAGAGAATTATAAAAATGTAAAATTCTAAAAGATAAAAAAATTATTAGAGTCACATGGAAAGACAATATGGTCTGGAAAATAATACAGCCAAAAATATATCAATGAACAAAAATTCAACCACATGGCCCATATAGCTGACAGAAGTGAGAGTGTAACATCATGGCACAAGGATGAGATCAAAACAAAGAACAACGTACAATCATTTTAACATCACTCAAAAGAATAAACAAATTGGTTGTTTGGAAGATCTGTTTTTGTTTTGTTTTTCTGTTTCTAAGATCTGGAGTCAATTTCTCTCATGTATTATGATAAAGAGGAAACTCTCATGTGAGAGAACAGGTCTTTTTAACATCCCTAAAGTAGGTATTCTAGTGAGGGAGTTTATATGATGCTTTCTTCTGATACGACTCAATGTAGGTCCATAGAATAATGTTGATATAAAACACAATAAAATGAATCTATAAAGATTTCAAACAGTGTTCATATATGTTTTTCTTGGATGGTTTATTCTCATAAAAGTATAAAATTTGTATTTCTAGAAAAATGTATGGACTTCTATTCTCCATAATTGTAGTTTTTATCAACAAAACAGATGAAATTATAATCTCTGAAAATTACCTGGAGTGCATAAACACTCTGTTTTTAATTAAATGCACTTCATTTCTTTGGTAATGCAGAGTAAAGCTTCCTTTATGAAGACTGTAAAATCCTAATTTCAAAATTAGCTTCAGTGTGTTTAAGTTATTATGATTTACTCTTACGGTAGACACTACTAGTAATCATCAATATTTAGTTTCCTTTTCCTTTTTGGATATAAGTGAAGACTATACTTTCCAGTCCCTTTATAGTTAGGTGGGCAGTGTGACAAGTTTAGGCCGTTGAAATATGAACAAACATGGTATAAGGCACTTCTTGGATAAGGCAGTATAACCCCCTGTAGAGTTCTTAGGTTCCTCTCTTCCTTCCTCTACTGTAACAAAAGTGTTAATTTCATATTGAAATGGCAAAGCCACTATGATAGAGTCAAAACATCTTGGATCATAGTTACTCATAGCAGAGAGCTACTATGGAGAGTCTAGACCTATGGTGGATTATGTGTGAATGAAAATTTTTATTGTGTTAACCCCTAAAATTTGGGAGCTGTGTGTAACTGCAACAAAGTCTAGGTTTAGCTTGTCGGGACACTTGACTGCTTCTCTTTTAATTATTATTTTAAGTAGCAAGTAATGAATTGACATTCTGGTTTTGTTCTTTTTAAGTTTTACCATCACTAAACATTCATTTAGTGTTTATTATATGCCAGGCACTGAACTGAGGAGAAAAAGATAATTTCTGACTTTGGGTGATCACAACCACCTAAATAGAAAAAAAAAAGTATTTAAATGTAATTAAAATTCAATTTGGTAAGAGAAATGATAGAGTTATACAAAAACTCATTATGGGAATTCTGAGGAAGGATGACTAATTCTGAGGAAGTGAATGTGGTATCCCTTGCTATTTGAACTTGAAGTTGGCATTTTGTAGACTAGTAGATCCACATTGTATATATCCGCATACCCCAAACAAATATATATAAGATGCAATAGTGGGTAGTCTAAATTATAAGTTGTAAATTCACATAGAAGCACATTCTGTTTTTTAAATTTTCATAAAAAAAAATAAAAAGCCCACTAAAAGTTTCTGCTCCTAATTTCCATCTGCTGGTGAGGGAAGAGTTTTCTTACACCAAACAAGCATAGACACCAGCAGGGTGTCCTACAATTTGACTCAAATCTGACACTAATTACCTAAAAAGGAATCTGCCCCTTCCTCTACCAACTTCAGATGTTAATCCTAAATCCAGATTGTGACCTGTGCTTCTGACTAACTGGCTATAGACTGGAGGTTCCAATAACCCCTCTTTGGGTTCCATTAATTTGCTAAAATAGTTCACAGAACTCAGAGAAACATTTTACCCACTAGAATACCAATTTATTATAAAAAGATATAGCTCATGAACAGCCAGATAAAAAATACACAGGGAAAAGTATGGGAAAATGGTGTGGGGCATCCATATGCTCTCAGGGTGTGACACTTTCCTCAAATCACCACGTGTTCACCAACCCCTAAAGCTCTCCAAACCCCATCCTTTTGGGTTTTTATGGAGACTTCATTACACAGGCATGATTGATTAAATAATTGGCCACTGGAAACCCATTCAACCTCTAGCCCCTCTCTCCTCCCCAGAGGTCAAGGGGGTGGGATTGAAAGTTCCAACCTTCTAATCACATTGTTGGTTCTCCTGGCAACCAGCCCCATCCTTAGAGAGGGTCCAAAATTCACCTAATTAACATAACAAAAGACACCTTTCTTGCTCTCAACACTAAGGAAATTCCAAGGGTTTTAGGAGCTCTGTGCCCGGAACAATGGAAAAAGACCAAATACCTGTTTCACATTATCACAACCACTAAGCCTCCTTTATGGAGCTATTTGTGGCCATGCACTTAAGCTGTAATGAAAAGAAATGTTAACAAAATGATGTATGTAAATTCTGGATTATACTGTTAAAAGGAACTTGCTTGTCTACCATTTCTCATTCCAATAGCTTAGAATAAAGATACAGTGTTGGTAAACCATCTTTGACCATGACAATGAAGAAAATATCATAGGATATGTAGGAGTCAGAGATGGAATGTGCCTTTGTCCCTAGGTGGAGAAGGTTTTGTCCTCACCACTTGATCTGTTCACCATCTCAGATCCTTATGTAGGATAGCCCGTTCCTCTTCTTCCTTCTTGGGAGTGGGCTTACCCACAGAGAAAATATTCTTATTTGTCCTAATCAGTTAACTAGGGAAGACAGTGGTTTCCCAGCCTTGCTTATATAAGTAGGTATAAGCCTGAAGTTCAATATTTAGAAATACTTGCCCATGGGGTGCCTTGTGGCTCAGTCATTAAGCGTCTGCCTTCAGCTCAGGTCATGATCCCAGATTCCTGGATCAAGCTCCGCATCAGGCTCCCTGCTCAGCAGGAAGGCTGCTTGTCCCTCTCCCTCTGCCCCTGCTTGTGTTCCCTCTCTTGCTGTGTCTCTCTGTCAAAAAAATAAATAAAATCTTAAAAAAAAGAAAAAAAGAAATACTTGCCCACAGCAGGGAACCCCTCCCTCAAAAAACTAGGTTGTTCATGCATTTAATAAGTTTATATGTGGGTTCCCCCTCTCTGAAACTCCAGTTGCAACGTTTGTTAAGTGTGAACATCATTATCTATCTATGTCAAGAAATATTTTCATCTACACCATTTTCCTCCTCTGGAAAAGTGAAGGGTTCCTTTGAGAAAATAATCAAATGTGAATACATACAATGAAATTGTCAGTGAACGTACATATAATTTTTACTACATGTGAAACATGCAATATTCAACATATAGAAAATTATGCACCACACATGAAAGTCAGGGTTGTTGCTTAGCAAAACTGGAGGACAAAGATGACCCTGGCTGGTTGTAATGGAATTCTTTTTCCAGCCTATAGTGTCTGAAGTTACTTTTTTATGACCCCATTAATGTTGCTTTTTAATAAGAGTTGAAAGAAGGCTTATTCAGTTGATGCCTGTTTGCATTATAGAAACTGATTTGCATAAAAGGATATAATAGTGCTCCCCACTCCCAATATAAAAGCCATTATTCTATATTAGGAGAGACTTTTCAACTCAAATCTCCAACTAAAAGCACACATTTACATATACATCTCTTTCTATTTTCTTGTTTCACATTTCCCTTATTTCCCACAAGATAAGAATAATATTTTTCTAGGACTGATATGCTGTAGCTTCAGCTCTTTTATATAATACTAAGAATTTCATTTACTAAATATTTGGCTTAGAGTTTTCCAATCATTACCATTTTTAAATCAATAAAAGAATATAGCTACGTTTCCTTCTCAGGTGTTGCATTTGAAGATGTTTGTCCACAGAGAAATAATAGATGTTATAGTTATGGAAATGAGAGATGATGAGGAATAATACTTACTCTAATATAAATATGAAGTTTCTGATTATTCTACTCTTTAATGCCAGAGACATATTTTTAGGTAGTGCAAAAGAAAACACTATTTTTAATCCCTATGGAATAATGTTACCATATTTCCTTTCTACTGTAACATGAACAGATAACAAACATATGATTTTATAGTAATATATTATTTTTGTGTGAGGGTGTGCAATATAAAATGTTACTTATATATATTTAGCTGTCTACATTCTTTTCTGAAAGCAATTTATCCAGTGCTCGAAAGCATTTAATGAGCACTACTATTCCATAGACACTGATCTGTACCCTGAAGATGTAGCTTTGAACAAGAAAGTAGAATTCACATTTCTCCTGAAATTTATTTTCTGAGAGAATATGGGAAGCTAGCTAACTTGCTTCAGATAAGGAAAAGTGGTATAAATAAAATAAAACAGGGTACCAGAGCCAATAGATAGGTATGCTAGGTTAGATGGGTTTAGGAAATACTTTCTGAGGAAGAGATATTTGGGCTGAGACCTGAATGATGAAAGACAGGCAACTCTGAGAAAATCTCTGGGAAATGCCTTCCAGGCCCAGAGAACAGCAAGTGTAAACACTCTGAGGATAAACTTAACGCCTGTGAGGAAATCAAGGAAGGTCAATAGGTGCTGCATCTCAGCTGAAGTGGGGATGAGGTCAAATAAATAGGCATGAAGCAGACCAAGGAAGAGAGCTTATATACTATAGATTTTGGATTTTATTCAAAGAGTCTCTCAAAGTACAGCAGTGGTATGTCCTAAAGTATAGTCTTAAAGTTTCATTCTGGATACTGAGGAGAAATGTATACACATATGCCAGCAATAAAAACAAATAATGTGTATATGAGCATAGACTTGCACTGTGCTCAAGATAGAGTAACAGAGAGTGGTTTTACCCATAACTCTGAAACAATGAAAAAAACTAGACAAAATATATGAAACAATGGTTTTCAAGACATTGGACATGAGGTAATGAAGGTCAGTAATCCCTGAGAGATAATGTGGTAAGCCCTATAATTGCTCATGTTAAGTTTACAGTCTTGAGAGAGTTTCTAGGTTGCAATAAAGAGGGAAAGCAGGTGGGGCACAGTGGATTCCATTGGTTAAGGAGAGAGAACTGAGAGTTAGGGGGAGAACAAGCTCATTACAACTAGCAGGGCAGAGTACAGAAGAGAGCAAAACTGGACAGAGAAAACTCTGGAGGACTAAAGAGGATGCACTCAAGGATTCAGCAGAGACAAATCTGTGTATGCAAGAGAGGAAACCACTCAAGGCTATAGAACCACCTCTAAGGATTTGAAATAACAATAGCTAGCCCTCACGGGGAACTAAAAACAGTGCCTATTTTTTTGTCTGTTTCAAGTCTTTATTTAAATTCAAGTTAGTTAAGAGTGTAGTATTGGTTTCAGGAGTAAAGTTTAGTGATTCATCATTTACATAAAATACCCAGTGCTCATCACAACAAATGCCGTCCTTAATTCCCATCACCCGTTTAGCTCACCCCCCACCCACCTCCCTACCAGCAATCCTCAGTTTGTTTTCTATAGTTAAAAAAAAAAAAAAAAGAGAATAGTGCCTACTATCACAGTCAAACAGGAAAACGTCATTGTTCACATGGAGTAGAGTGCTCAGAAAGTGTTCTGTCATACAGTAATTTCCTAGGGCTGTAGCAACAAAATTCCACAGACTGCATGGTTTAAATAAGAGAAATGTATTGTCTTACAGATCTGGAAGTTAGAAGTCTGAAATCAAGGAGTTGGCAGAGTTGGTTCCTTCTGAGGGTTGTGAGGGAGAATCTGTGCCATATCACTTCCCTAACTTCTGTTGGCCCCGGGTGCTCCTTGACTCAGGGCAGCATAACTCCAATCCCTGCCAGTAATTTAGCATGGCCATCTTATTCCTGTGGTGTCTGAATCCAAACTTCCCTTTTTTATATTGGTATCAGTCATATTAGGACCTACAATAGTGACCTCATTTTCACTTGTTTAAATCTGCAAAGACCGCATTTCCCAATGATGTCACATTCTGAGGTACTGGGTATTGGAATTCAACATATCTTTTTTAGAAGGGATAAAATCAAACCTCAGTAAATGGAAATGATCAGCTTTAGAAGAAATGCTACTCTTATCCTACCTAAAAAAAATCTTAAAAGAAATGTCAGGAAGAATCAAACGGTTTCCAAGTAGCGTAACTGTGTCCCAGAACAAAACTCAAGAATATGTATAGGGAAATAAAAAAAAAATATATCTAGCATCAAACAAGGTTAAATTTACAATGTCTGACATCCAATGAAAATTATCAGGCATGAAAAAAAGGCAGGAAAATATGAAACACACCAAGGAGAAAAATTGAACATTTGAAACCAAAGCACAGCTGACACAGATATTAGAATTAATAGACAAGAATATTAAAATAGGCATTATAGGGTGCCTGGGTGGCTCAGTTGGTTAAGCGACTGCCTTCGGCTCAGGTCATGATCCTGGAGTCCTGGAATCGAGTCCCACGTCGGGCTCCCTGCTCAGCAGGGAGTCTGCTTCTCTCTCTGACCCTCCCCCCTCTCATGCTCTCTCTCTATCTCATTCTCTCTCTCAAATAAATAAATAAAATCTTTAAAAAAAATAGGTATTATAATTATTAGCACAAAAACCTAGAAGATTGAACATGCTAAGCAGAGTTGCAAGATACATATATATGTCTTATATATATATATCCTTATACATTTTATTCTTTAGAGATTTTTTTTAAGATTATTTACTTATTTGACAGAGATAGAGACAGTGAGAGGAAACACAAACAGGGGGAATGGGAGAGGGAGAAGTAGACTCCCCACTGAGCAGGGAGCCAGATGCGGGCTCCATCCCAGGACCCTGGGATCATAACCTGAGCCAAAGGCAGATAGATGCTTAACGACTGAGCCACCCCGGCGCCCCTATTCTCTAGAGATTGACTTCATTTATAGCATTTTGTTATTTTGTTTTTGGGCAGGAAGTACGTGTCTTTTAGCAATAGATTCTTGGTGCTGTCCTTAGTATGATCACAATGCTTTGTGTGTTCTCAGCACAGGGCTTCTGTTTGAGTAAATGTGTAGTGTTATTATTATATATTATGCATTATTATAATGAAGACATTTTGAGCAAAATGGATACTTGGTAAAACTATGTGGAGAAAGTTATGATGCCATTTACTGTCATCAGGTTCTAGATAGTAGATAAAACTTTATGATATATGAATATAAGAGATGATATAACTTCAATAATTCCACAGTAACTTCAGAGAAAATAATTCATCACATATTAATGTAATATATATTTGTTTTTCATATTATAAAATATTCATTTTAGAATATATGGAAAAGAAAGATATTTAAACACATAAATATAATTATATAAGTTGCACGTTTAGATTATTTTAATTTGATATTGTCCCATGAGAATTATTCATACCATTACCATTTAATTTTCTTTTTTTTAAAAAAAATTATTTATTTATTTATTTATTTATTTATTTATTTATTTACTTGAGAGAGACGCACGCAAGCAGGGCATGGGGAGGATCAGAGGGAGAGGACAAACAGATTCCATACTGGGTATGGAGCCTGGTGTGGGCTGTAACCCACGACCCTGAGATCATGACCTGAGAGGACATCAAGAGTCAGATGCCCAACTGACTGAGCCATCCAGGCACCCCCCCCATTAATTTTCTTTAAAAACATGTTTTCAAATGGTTATATAATATTTCATTATGTAATCTATACTAAAATGTAAGTATTTCTTTACTTTTGGATATCTTAGAATTTTGGAGAATGATTTCTCTTAAACAAGTACTTAGCTCTTAACAGAGCTATTGTGAGATCGTGCAAGGCACCAAATGTACAAATCTATCAGTATAAAACATGTTGAGAACTGTATATAACTATTGCGTATTTTGTAAGTATTGACAAATACCTTAGCAACATTTGTCTAGTTTATCTTGACAATGCATACTACAAAAAGTCCCACATATTAAAGATAATTTTAAATGTTCCTTAGATTAATTAATACAACTGTGTTTAACATCAGCTTCTAAAAGATAATGACCTGATCGTTATCAATAAAAAAACACTTGTAATGTTTGTTGCACATGGAAGAAAATAAAAACTAAGGCTTTTAACCTATAACAAAATCTGAGAGCTTGGGCTTAATTTCAGATATACCATTTCCATTTTATGATGAATTGTTGGGCCCATCGGACCACATGATTTGTCAGGGCAGGCTTTCCCTGTGTCAAGTATCCATCTCTACTAAGGAACAACAGCATGCCTGGAGCTGTTTCTCACAAGGTATATAGTTCTGTCCTATGGCCTTGCTGCAGATTCCCAGGGGCCTGCATTGTGATCTTCTTGTTTGCTATAGGTGCCATACTGCATCTTTGCCCACCACTCGGACCTCCACAAGATAGGGTCTGCTCAATTGCTTGGCCTAAGAGGCAGGGCTGTTTGCACTGTATCCTGGACCATCTCCAGAGCTTTGTACTACTTTGGGACCAGCTCAAATTTGGCAGCCTTCCATTTTACCTAGTATATGGGCTGGGGCAGTATTCCTAGGTATGTGATTTCATGATCCGAAGAAGCCTACTAGGCACTTTGCTTCCTTCTTTGTGCTAGGAGACGTAAGATGCAATAATTTGCCTCTTATTTTGGAGGAGATTTCTGGGCAGGCCCTGACTATTGCACTCTTAAATTTCACTAACGTGGCATACCTCTGAATCTTCTTCCTAGGTCTTAACATTCAATTCACGAAGCACATATGTCTTACCGAGGTCTCCAGTGTACTAGCCATATCTTGCTTGTTCGGCCCAGTTGGTTATGGTGTCATCAATGTAACTGATCAGTGGGATACCCTGGTGATATTCAGGTGGTTCAGATCTCTTTGTACTATTTAGTGATGGAGGGCAGAGCATTAACACAGCTCTGAGGAAGACTGTAAATGTGCGGTATTTGGCACAACAACAGCAATCAGAGATGTTCCTTGGCTAAGCCTGTAGTAGCCAAAAATCATTCTTAAGGATATATACAGTTTCTCCATGGACCAGACTGGCAAATTAAATGCAGTTATGATTGGGACCATCACCTCTTAATTCTTCACGTCATTAATAGTGTTGTTAATTTCTACCATCCCACCCCCTTCTCTATCCTGAGATGCAATATTCTTTTTTATTTACTATCTTGTTTGGGGGAGGGCAGTTTCATAGGTTTCCACTTGGCCTTACCTACTATGAGTATTCTTCCCTCTACGCTAAGGACGTGGGGAATTATTCTAATCACAAAGTAGAAGAATTCAAATTTTACACTTGGGTGTTGGAGAAAGGAACATTTGGTCAGTCCTATGTGTCCACTGTGACCTGGACTTTAGCCAAGACTCCATTTATTATAGGGTTCCAATAAGCTCCTACTTTATGCCATGATGATACCTTAATGTCTACTCAGACCCCAGTTCTCCTGCTGTTTCCATATTCCTCCTACTTCACTGTACAGTGACCTGGGTCATAGCTTCCCTTGAGAGAAGGACTGGGAAAATCATTACAATCTGTAATTGCTGCGAGGCTTTTTCTTCCAGGGGGGAGGCCACTTCTTTAGTCAATAGGTTCCAGATTTGAAAGCTGCCTCAGGGAAATGAACAAGAGCTCGTTACTTTTTATGGGGGCAATTGCCCCCATCCCTCTGCTCCTGCATTTTTGCCTTTTTTGGTTATAGAGGCTAAGCAGCACCCTTCTTGACAGCTCATCTGTTTTGTCCCTGGGGACGCTATGCTCTATTAACCATCTCCACAACTCCCTGAGGATAACACCCCTTTGGTGTCTCCACTGACCTTGCCTTGCAATTATTACAAGTGCAGCCTCCTGGCTTCTGGTGATTAAATAGTGCCACCTGGCTTCTGTTAGTGGGGGTATCATTCCCATGGAAGTTAATGAGCCCAGCTCTGTGGCAGTTGAGACTGTCTTCAGCCCCAGTCTGCAGAGGCGAGCTGCCAGTGAACTTCTTTAGGATCCTGAGCTTTGTCACTGGAATGAGGTGCATCGCACCCCTTACCAGAGCATGCCTAAGGCCCTTGGTGAATGGCACATCCTCGCATCCCTCCTACGGATGGGTCAGGTGGGTTTCCTTGCCTTTTACGTATATCCATTCTAGCATATCCACTGACCCCAGCCCCTTTATTCCTTTCTCTGCCATCTGTTACGTAACTCAGGCATTTCCACTTCATTGAGCACAGGCCTTGTTTTTTCCAAGACTCTGAAAACCACCCTAGTAGGGAGTTTGCTCCACCCCCTGGGGTCCTTTCCAGGGTGTTAAACTCTGTGTCCCCGGAACAGTGAGCCCAAGTGAATTCATTTTTGTCCAGGCTCACGTTCTAACCCCCTTAAGTAGCCATCCTCAAATTCCAAACCTAGGAGTGTTTTCTTGGCTCCTGCTTGTACAAACTAACAAATTCTTACAATTCTGGTTATACAGTCTGTTTCATCACTTAGGAGGCCCAGCCCCTCTCCAGACAGGTTAGGAAGAGATGTAGCACTGGAGGAAGCCAGAGAAGGTATTAGGAGAAGCTCCTGAGGGGTTCATCTGTTACATGGCAGGGGGTGGAGGTGTGGGAGGGTGACCTGTGACATCATTCAGCGTGGTAGAAATGCTAGCTCTTAACAAGAGAAGGGTGGGCCACCTCTGTAAACCTAGGGGGGTTTGAAGGGTCTGCAGAGCCAAAATCCCCAGGTGCATACATCCAAACCTCCCCATCTCATGTTGCAAGATCCCACATTTTCCCTAGCAAGGCTTTGACCTTTACATAACACTTTGGCTGAGTCTATTAGTCAGGGTTCTCTAGGGGAACAGAACCAGTAGGACCTATATCCCTATCTGTCTATATGTATAGAGAAATTTATTATGACAAATCGACTCATGCAATTATGAAACAGAGAAGTCCCACCATCTGCTGTCTGCAGGCTGGAGACACAGGAAAGCCGGTTAATTTATTTTGAGACCTAAGAACCAGGAGAGCCAATGATAATAGATTCCAGCCACAGGTATGAAGGCCTGCAAGCAGGATGCTGAGTGCAGGCGATCAAGGTCTCAGCTGAAGCAGTCAGGCAAGAAGGGCCGAAATACTCCTTCTTCCATCTTTTGTTCTGTTCAAGCCCTCAACAGATTGGATGATGCCCATCCACACTGGGAAGGCAATCTACTAATTCAAATGCTAATCTCTTTCAGAAACATCCTCGCAGACACACCCAGAAATAATGTGTAATCTGTGGCCAATCTAGTTGACACACAAAAGGAATCCTTCATAATTGCATGAGTCGATTTGTGACTATATCTGCATTCGTCACTTTTCATTGCTTACACTGTTAACAAACTACAGTCAATCACCATAAATGCTCAGGCCCCTAATTCCTCCTTTCCTCCATCCCCAGTCTATTCTCAACATAGAAGCCAGAGGGAATCTTGTAAAATTTGAGTCAGGTCATGTTCCTCTTCTGATCGAAGTTTCCCAGTGTCTTCTCATCTCAGTAGCCAAAATCTTAACAATATTCTATGAGGACTTACACGATGTGGTTGTCCATTACATCTCTGAACTCATCTCCTAGTATGCTTTTCCTCACTCCACTTGTGTTGCATTTTCTTCTTTGCATATTGTTGATTATGTGCGGCATCAACCAGCTGTTCCTTCTGTGTGGAATACAACCCCCCCACAAATCCACCTGGTTAATGAATGCCCTTACTCCCTTCAAATATTTGCTCAGATGTCACCTTTTCAAAAGGGTACACCCTGACACTCCATTTAGAATTGCAACACTACTATCCCCATTAGCTTGTTCCATCATTTTCCAATAAAATTTCTCATCCTCTAACATATGATATATTACTAATTGATTATGACTATTCTTTATTTGCTGCCTACTCTCCAGAGAATATAAGCTCTGCAGATGACATTTAATATGAAATGTGAATGCCAAGAAGAAAATACATTACAGGTACAACCACTAATGTTAAATCCTTAAGGAAAAATGGGCTAGATGTTTTTGAGGAACCAAAGAAGGTCAACACAATAGGAATTTAGTAGGACAAGTTTTGCTCAGGAGTGAGCGGGTTCCTGGGATGTGAGATGTTTTCAGTTTTAAGATGAATAGTCTTAGGCAAGCCTTGGTCTTGATCACTGTGATAGGCAGAATTCTAAGATATCCCCCAAGATTCTCACCCCATGGTGTACACACACCTTCTCTCAATTATCCAATCAAACACTAAAGTAGGTGCTGCTGTGAACTCCCTAATCAGCTGACTCTAAGAAAGGGGGATTCCTTAGATGGGCCTGACCTAATTAAATGGGCCCTTAAAAAGAATCTAGAATTATTTTAAGAAGCACAGGTTTTCCTATCAACCTGAAAGCAAGCAAGCAAAAGCAAGCAAGCAAGCAGCCATGTTATTTATGTACTGCCTATGCAGGAGTTGCATGGATAGGAGCTGAGAGTGGCTTCTAGCTGCTGAGAGCACTGCTATGTACCAGCCAGCAAGAAGTGGGGAATCAAGGCCTATGACCACAGAGTCTAAATTCTGCCTACAAATTAAATGAATTGGATGGAGGGCTCAAGCTCCAGATGAGAACACAGCCCCAGCTGACACCTTGCTTTCAGCTTTGTGGAGACCTGACCAGTGAGCTTAGTTATGCCATGCTGAGACCTCTGACCTACTGAATCTGTAAGGTAATAAACAGGTATTATTTTAAGTAGCTAATTTGTGATAACTTGTTACACTGTAGTAGAAAACTAATACAAGTGTCCTGAAGCAAGGAGGAGTTTTTAAGAGAAATTCAGAGGAAAGGCAGGCTCTAGGTCATTATAGCTTTTTTGTTTAGTTTCGTTTTTTAAGACACAGGAAGGAATTTGGATTTTATTCTCAGGGTTATGAGAAGATAAAAGATGATTTTAAAATGAGAAGTGCAAGATGAAATATTTTTCCTGGCATGCCCATGACCCCTGGATCCTTAAAAATACTCTGATGTGGCAGATCCTGAATCCTCATCTCTGTAATACATGTGCCTCAACAAAGCCCCTAGTAGTGGGTCATTGTGCTGCTCTGTCCAGGTAGTTCAGATCTCTTTGGACTATATTATGACACACCACTGCGGAGTTAATGCAGCCCTGGGGCAAAACTGTAAATGCATCCTTTTGTCTGTTTCATGTGATTATGAAGCTTTAGTTGAGACTCATTTACTGATAGTGTTATAGCAAAGAATACATTCACCAAATCAGTGGCTATATGCCATGTCCAGAAGACCGTATAATCACTCTAGAAAATATACTATACCTGGCAAGGTGGCTGCAATTGGCGCTATTACTTGGTTAAGTTTGTCATGGTCTATTTTAATTCTACAGTATCTTTCTAGTTTATGTAGGAAATAGACTGGTGAACTAGAGATGCGGAGGGACCTACACTCTGGAATTTTTTAAATCCTTAATGGGGACACAAATTTCCATCCCTTTCCTCCTCCTCCACGGCAATACTGTTTTTGATATAGTCTACTGGCTGAGGGTGGGGTTTGGGTGGTTTCAGATGCTGCCACTGGCTTTCAGGTGTCTGTTATTTGGTCCCAAGCTTTTTGTTATCTTCTTGTAAAGCATACTTTGAGTTTAGCCCAAATTAATTTTATTTTTCTTAATTTTACTATTTTCTCCATATGTTTCCAACAACTGACAAATTGTGCACTCCTTTTTTTTTTTTAATTTATTTGAGAGCGAGAGAGAATGAGAGACAGAGAGCACGAGAGGGAAGAGGGCAGAGGGAGAAGCAGACCCCATGCTGAGCAGGGAGCCCGATGCGGGACTCGATCCCGGGACTCCAGGATCATGACCCAAGCCGAAGGCAGTCGCTTAACCAACTGAGCCACCCAGGCGCCCTGTGCACTCCTTTTGACTGACATATTGTTCCGATTTACAAGTGAATCTTTAACAGCTTGAACCAATGCCTTGTGCCAGGGACTATCCTGTGCTTACCTATCACAGGTGATGGGTCTTTGGCGCCAGTTGGTGATGGCATCAAAATGATCGAGCTCTGAGACCCATCTGATTGCCTGCTTTCTTGGACCACTCTTATTATCAAATGTCACAGGTTGGGTCTGTAGGAATCAGACTCTGAGATGAAGTTAAATGTGCAGATATTTTCTAGGGTACGGTCCTAAGAATTAATACTCTGGGAAGGTAGGTAAAAGAAGGATTGGGCTGAGGAAGAAGATGAGCAATAACCAAGGTCTGACAGCTCCGCCCTACCCACTTGGAGCTCTGAAGACACAGGTGGCCCTTTAGAGTGTCCATCAGAGCAGCTATCATTGATTACTGCATGTTACCACCGAATAAGTCCTCAATAAGCAGAGGTTTGTTTGATCTTGACATCATTTTAATGCCTCAGCAGTTCAAATGGCTGGGTATTTTTACTCTTGCCTCCAGCAGTCATTGGATGTAGCTCTGGCAATGATATGACCTTGGAAAAGGCAGCTCTCTGTAGCTGAGACAATCCCTAAAAGGGCTGACAACTGAAGAATGTCTGCTGATCGCAGTCCCTGCAGCCAGGGCAACAAATTCTTCCATGAAATGGGATTTTGAAAGCATTTCTCCGTGTCCATCAAAACCACTGTCATTATCCTAGGTTGCCGATCGGTACTAACAGGGAAAACAAAAAACAAAAAACAAAAAACCCTATCTTCACATCAGTCATTTTAATGAGCGATCAGTATAAAACAAAGTAGGGTTGACTTGGTGATCTTCAGGTCTCAGCCCAACTGGTACAGGTCTGAGTCATGAGTAACCACACCTTGGTCATTACCACATGACCCAGCACATCTGATCCTGATGTGAGGTGTGGAGACGTGTGCAAGGGATGCTGTGTGGTTCTCTGGGTGACCTGTTATGTTCATGGCAGTTTCTGATGATAGGCCTGAGTCTCAGGGGCTAGGTAGCCCCTCACTTGAAGTCCTCGAGGATCAGAAGGCTCTGCCAAGTGCCTTCTACATAGAGAGCCCCACACTGCTCTCTCCTCGGTCAGACTTGGCCTGGGGTCCAGGAGGGTTGGGACGGGAGCCGGTGGTGTGCTTTTTTGCCTTCCTAGTGTGCTTCTGCTGATTCTTGACGAAACTTGTCTGGACTATGAAGCTGAGGCTGCACTTGGCACAGTGGAAGGGCCACTTCCTGGTGTGGAGCTGCAGGTGGTTGATCAGGTATTCCTTTCATCTGCAGCACTTCTCACAGTCAGGACATTGGAAGGGACACCCACCTGTATGCAGGGTGTGGAGGCTTTGGGAGCCAGCAGTGCACAAAGCTCTTCCTGCACTTCTGGACACCGGTGGTACCAGCCCCTCGCAAAGTGTGCCGGTGCCTGGCCAGACGCCACCACTCTGGGTGCAGTAGTGGGGGGACAGGGAAAGGGGAGAAGGCCCCAGGCCTCTGCTTGATAGCCTTGTGGCAAAGAGGCTGGCAGAAGGATTCACTGTCAAAGCTTTCCAAAACTGAGCAGCTGTGGGTGCGTGGGCGCCGCACAGGCGGGGGTGCCGTGACTGAGGTTGCTATAACTATATGGCAGCTGCAGCTAGGCTTTCTGCAGTTAGTGCCAGGAGGAGGGCCTCTTTAGGGCCGGGGGTTCACTCTGGTAGCTCAGCTGTGGAGCTTGTCCTGGGGAAGAGGCATGCAGGGAGGCAAGTGGCTATATAGCCCCTGCATTCATGCGCCTCATCGTTACCTAAGTGTCCTCTGACACAAAGTCTCACTACTCTCTACTCAGAAGTTCTTTTGCTTCTCATAAAGTATACACTTTGGGGGCTTGAGCTATTGCTCACACCACTACCAAGACCTTTTAGTATATTAATCCCTGCACTGGGTTCTCAATATTCTTGCACCTCTCTCTCCATAAAGAAAGGAAATAGCTTTCCCTCTAAAACCCAGGTCTTTCAAAGTGGGAGGGGCATAGAAAAGATGATCGGACATCATTAGGCTCAAGACTTACCACAGCCCTCTCAACACGTTGATTCTCAGAGTGCACAGGCTCCATTTTAGCACATATCTGTGTAGTTGGACGTGTGTTCTGTGTGTGTGCTTATGTGTGAGGGTTAAGCAGGTGTCCCATCCATAGCTCATTTTGACATCCTGGCCTCACCCTTCTATCATCTAAACCAAATCTGTCTGGCTTCTCTCACCAGCCCCCTGATGGAGATTTGGCTCCTATGTGGTCTGGTTTTGCAAACTGCTCTCCTCCCATCTCCCCAGTATGTTAATGCACCAATGTATTCTATCATGTTTGTTGCAGAGCTAAACCTCTACTTGTGGGTTCAGTGTTTATTATTTTTTTATTTTATTATGGCAGTTTGAAATCAAAGACTATGACCAGATACCTGAGTTATGTGTTCTCCAATATTTCATGGTAGTTATGAGTCCTAAAGATTTTCTGTCATGTAAGTAGGCTTGTTTGTCCAGAGCAAAAACAGGAACACTAGGGGGAACTATTATCTGATTTTGAAGATTAGGATGTTAAAACTCTATCCATATACCAGTCATAAAATGCATACAAGGCAAACTATTGTTAATAGAAAATACATTTGAAGATCTGTCATTTCACGATGATGTTGGTAAAACTTTTAACCAAATAAGATGAATGGAAGAGTCTCTGTTCTGTGCTTGGGTGTGATCTACTCTCTTCTTTCCTGTCCACTTACTATTTTTACACTGTGCTGGTTTGTACCAGAATGGGATATCTGATGGATCAGATGTTTTATACTAACTACAAAAGCTTATTTTCTCTGACAGTAACTACTTCAACATTAGATACAAAGATCAGAATTTTTCTCACCTGAGTTTGTTATTCTAATAATATTTGTTCCTAATTTGCTAATGCAGATATTTCTGATGGACTTCAAGAAGATCTATGGCCTATTTCTTCTTTGTAATTTCTCTTCCAGTATGAAGTGGAAAAGAGTTCTGGGCATGGAGAAAAAAACAAACACTCAAGTTGTAATTATAAATCTCTATGTAAACAAAAGGCTTTTTTCCCTTGTTATTAAGTAGATTTGAAAAATAAACCTAATACAATGGGATGCTCTACAATGATCAGAATAATCTACTATATATTAGTAGTTATTGAACTATAGGGAAGAATTCCCTGGAGTGTTTATATAAGACGTAGATTTTTTTTTTAAATCTATTTCTCAAGACTCCAATTTAGTAGGATTGGGTGGGATTCGAGAATTGGTGTTTTTATCAATTATGCTAGATAATTTTGATGCAAATGGTGAGCCCTTAGTTATGACAAAAAGCTTTTATGTTCATAAATTGGTTGATATTGTTAGAAGAAAGGAATCTTGGCAAACAACTGTATATAACATCATAATCTTAAAGATGATAAACTAGAATCTCAAAGCCTTTCACCTTGAAGTCACTGCCAGAACCCACCTTGTAACTAGCATGTCATCGAATAGATGCAAGGTTGGTTTGACAGAATTCAGATTCAAAAACATTACTGAATTCAGTAAATTTTACTATGATGCTTATGAAAAAGTTGAATCCTTCGCACTTTGATTACTGTGTGATTATATTGATATAAACATTTAAACATAGATTCTTAATTTTCTAAGATACTTCGATAGGGAGAAATATCATTACATGTATCCATAGAGCTTTGCATGTGAAAAAAAGCTTGTTGTATACATTCTTTAGCAAACCCTTGGAGATGTGAATAGAAGTGCCTTACTTGCAACATGAAAGCTTGAGATAATATATAGATGTAAGACTCCAACTACATTAACCCAAATCTACTTGAATTGTATATATCCTCTCCAGAGATTCTAAAGAATTTTTAAAAGATGAAAAGACAATTTATCCCTCTTTTCAAATTATATCCTGGTAGATACTGTGGTTTCTTTGGATAGACATTGAAATATAGTTTTAACATATGGCCCATATGCATTTCTAATTAAAATGTTCAATGTCGAATACTAAAGATTCTTCTTCCCATAAATTACTTTGCATTTTTCTTGGTTTTCCAAGCTGAGAATTTTTGGAAAATATCATTTGAGTATGTGCTTTCATTGGGGAATCATACTTTTGGCCCAAAGTTGTTCTTATTGATTTTAATTCTTGGCTTATACTACAAGTAGGAAAGTCTAATTTGCTCAGCAGTACTATTTATGAATCTGGGAGAAAAAAAAATGTAGGCAGTAAACCATGCTGGCATGATAGAGTAGGGAATGCAGTAAGCAGAATGAAATGAAGGAATGTAAAAAAGGCAAACTGGGCTATTTTAGAATTTAAAAAATCATGAAATTATGATTTAGTATTAGATCTGATTGTTGACTTACATATTACAATTTGACATAGAAAAAAGTCACTTAACATCCTTCTAATTTAGCTGTGAGTTCTCATCCTTTTATACCTTCTATCTTTTCAATCTGGCTACCTCTAAGGGAAACAAACCAACAAAATGCTTATAACTATAGAATTCTTTCAGAAAAGTAGCCTTTTCTTTCTGTTGTTTACAACAATTTGTATGGACATAAAAAATGCTGTGGTAACTTTGAATGTAATTTGTAATGCAAATTCTTGGTGATTTTTATAAAAATCTTTTGTTTTACTTAAGCAACTATAGCCCACTATAGTAAGAGAGGAATGGGAATTGAGAAAGGAGTGGCAAGGTTTAGGAATGCTGAGACGGATAATCTGAAGCATGAAAATGGGGGAATGAGGGCAGGCAGTCAGGAAGGGGCAATGGCCCAAAGATGGAATGAGAATTGTGTTTCATTCATTACTTACAGTAAAATTGAATTTGAAGTTTTAATTTTTTTAAAGTTTGTTAACATCCCCAAAGTCAAAAGCGTAACATTAAATTTTTCTTCTGCATTTGAGAATATAGGTGCCTGTCTTAGCTTTGAATTTTGGCAAACAGGAACTTGATTCCCTTTCCTCTTCACTTTGTCCTATCCTTTTCCAGGGGTCAGTTTAAATGTCACTTCCTTAATTCCTAAAGTAGGTAATGCCCCACTATATATACCCATCCTGCAATGTATTTTTGTGGCATAGTTTATCATACTTCCTTTAATTGCTTAATGACTGTTCTTTATACCTATATTGTAAGCTACAAGAAGGCACTTTACCAAACAAAGTAGGTGATCAATATTTGTTGCATTGTCTCTAGGGGGATGCTCCTCCCTCTTTTCTCACTGAGGATTTCTCTTTCCTACCTGGCCCACAATTTAAATATTACAATCTTACAATTCATTTGTTTGTTTGTTTTGTTTTTTGTTGTTCAGACCAACCTGTCCAAAAAATGTGTGCTACAAAGTCTTTTTTTTTTTTTTTTAAAGATTTATTAGAGAGCGCGTGCACACATATGTGAATGTGGGGAAGAGCAGCGGGCGAGAAGCTTCAAGCGGACTCCCCGTGAGCAGGGAGCCCAATGTGGGGCTCAATCCCAGGACCCTGAGATCATGACCTGAGCTGAAATCAAGAGTCAGACAGAGCCACCCAGGCGCCCCCAAAGGGAAAATCTTGGTGGCTTATTATAGGCTGTTAGAAAAAACGCTGTGATGCCAGGAAGGGATCCTTGCTTGTTGGAAGAGAGTACTCACTTATGAAAGACAAAGAAGTGGGAAGAGGAGGAACTGGAAGGACAAGAACTGGCCACATTCATAGGCCTAGGAAGGCTCAGTTGAAAAAAGAATCAAAGTATGCCGGTAAAAATGCAGTGGGGAGTCTTGTGCTCTCTTTAGAAAGAAAATAGTTCTTGTGATAATTGGTAACAAATTATATTTGTGACTATACCAGCAAATTGCAAGGAGAAGGAAAGCTTTCTGCCACCATCAAATACCAGAAAAGGCAAATCTCTTTCAAGTTTTACTCCTCATAATACGGACTATTTAGAAACTTGTCCTGGGCCTATTGCCGCTACAAGTTCAACCAGGCCTTTGCCTTTTCTTAATTTTTTTAAAAGATTTATTTATTTATTTATTTGAGACAGAATGAGAGAGAGAGAGAGCACATGAGAGGGGGGAGGGTCAGAGGGAGAAGCAGACTCCCTGCCGAGCAGGGAGCCCGATGCGGGACTCGATCCCGGGACTCCAGGATCATGACCTGAGCTGAAGGCAGTCCCTTAACCAACTGAGCCACCCAGGCGCCTGCCTTTTCTTAATTTTGACCCTGACTTGAATTTCTGTAATAATCTCTCATTCTTTTTTTTTTTTTTTCATTTCTACCATATTTACCCACTATGCTTATTTACTCCACACTTTCCTTTTAAATTTCTTGGAAAAAGTGACACAGATAATTTAATGTTAAATGTTTATATATTTGCTTTGAATTAAGTGCAAGTTTTTCCTTTTTCCTTTTGCTCATAATAGGTAAGATCCATGACCAAACCAAGTTTTGAAATTCTGTGTAATCTTTAAAGGAAGAGGAGTGTTGTATTTACAAGTATGAATATGTATATAAAATAAATGCCTTTGTTATTGCATTGGAGAAAAAGCTTATAAGGAACCAAAGTAGAGGCTATTAATCTTGCATACTGAAATCTGAGTGACAAAATGCCCTATTTTCTAAGGTGACAAAGTTTTCACCTTTATAACTCTACCTCTAATTATAATTTAAATGGAAAAATCAAACAAAATTCATCATAAAATAAAGATTGGTGGAACTGTGTCTTTATGTTAGCATTCTTTATAAAAACCATACCATTTGTTGACTTTTTCTTTGCATGTTACAGTGAGGAAAAAACTGCTTTGTAATATTTCCTTCATTTAACACAATTTTTAAAAAAATTGTGGTTATATTCCATGTCCATAATTCAGCACAATACTGAGGCTCAAAGAAAAAAAAAGAGGAAGGATAAATGGGTGTATTCAATGGCGGAAGATGTAATCTAGGTGTTTTTTGGTGGTTTTTTTTTTTTTTTTAGCTAAAAATTATTTTTGAAGTATGAAATTGCCTGTTGACCACTGATGAATTTTGACAGTGTTTCTATTTTACTCTATATGGAAGGAAACTTGCCACAGAAACATTACAAAACAAAACCCAAAACATTGGCTTCATACTATTCTCTGCACGGAACGGAATTAATGGTAGTGAAATAAGTATATTATCTTAACTGGAAAAACTGCTTTTCTCAATTTAACTCCAAATATCTCAGCGGTGTGCATATAACAACTTATATTTAAACTGGGTATGTGTGTGATTCTTTTCTCTGATAATGAAAACACAAAAACCCACATTATTTTGAAAGTCATTTTAAAAATTACCCCCAAATCTCTTCACCCGGCTAAATGTCTCTTTGCCTTTCACATCCCTTCAACAAACATCTTTGGAAAATCAGTTGGTTCCTTGGGCTTCACTTATGTCATATTTCATAAAAAAACGGTCTTAAACTAAATTATTATTAGATACCTTCCAGAGGTGTCTGAAGTTCTTGAAGACACAGCTGCAAATCATTCAAAACACCTTGTCAAGCAAACATTAAATAAACAACAAAAAAAAGTTAATTGTAGGTCCTTCCTTCCTTCTTTCCTTCCTTTCTAGCACTCTCTCATTGGCCAACTGAAGGGAAAAATCCTCACAATAACTTTAATTTTTAAAATTCTCATTACTGAATATGTGTGTTACTGTGTAATTTTGTCTGTTGCTTCCAGCCATGTTTAGGCCTTTTGCCATAGGCTATATGATTGTAAAATATTACAATTACGTTGCAGTTATACCTGCTTTCGTAAAAAAACAAAACAAAACTTCATTTCTCTCTTTCTTAGGTAATTTTAATTCCTATTAGTATTTGACCCATTTAAAAAAGTTTACAGCTGTAAAAGGAACTAATATCACGGAAATAAAAGAACTGTTTTATCATTAGTAGTAGTAGTGATAATAGTATTAGTAAACAAAAATAATAGCCAACATTTACTGAATACTGGTTATGTTTTAGGTACTATTATGTTAGACATTTTATATGGACACGTAGTTTTTTTCCTATCAGTGTAAAAAAGAAGTTTCAGGTTAGTACGGTTGAATGACTTATTCAAGATTATACAACTAAATTGCTTTAAAGCCCATGATCAACACCCCTATGCTAAAGAAACAAAACAGAAAATAAGTTTTCCACCAACCCCTTGACTGTAGACAACCTCTGCTCAATCGTCCAAAAGGAGCCTCTGGGCCTAAGGCCATCATTGTTGGTGCTGTGCCAATGGGAAGGCCACTGCAGTGATGTATTCAGTGCGCCCCCTAGAGGGAAGCATCCCTAGTCCAAAAATCGTCTGTACTCAATAGCCAAGTGGCCAAAGAGACCATCTTTATCATTATTTGGGGATAAATAATTCTCTTTTTAGGCCACTTGTTTTAAGTTCAGACAACCATTAGGATGGATAAGTGTTAAGTGGTTAGTAGTTATTAACACCTTTCAATTTCATGTTTATAGTATTTGTAATTAGCTACCATATATTGATCACTTATGCTTCAGATTCTAGGCTAAGCAATATGTTCATGAATGTGAGCCTGTGTTTTTGCATTTGTGTGTGCATGTGTCTGTGTGCATGTTTGTATTTTTCATTTCGTCTATAAAATAACCAGGTTATGAAGAAAAAAAATTGAGGTCCAGAGTTTGTAAGTAATATGGCAAAACTTCCTTGCCTGGCTGATGGCATGGTAGAAAGGAAATGTAATTTGGAGTTGGATAAAACTGAATTTTAATATTTCTCTGCCAATTTCTAGGTATGAAGTTGTAGAAGATACTTAGTGTCAGTTTCCACATTAGTAAAACTCAGTAATATACAACTGTTACGTTGTATAAAATTTAAATGAGAACATGTATATAAAACCACATAGTACATTGCCTACAGAGAGTAAACCATTTTCCCACATTGCCCGAGTCCAACTACTCTGCTGCCAAAAGGATGAGCAAATAGGTTTATCTTCTCAGTATACTGAGGAACTTTGTAGGATGAGCTTACAGGAGAGAGCGGAGAGAACGGTGGTGGTAATAAATTATTTCCCCAACAGTTAGTGCAGGGGCGCCTGTGTGGCTCGGTGGGTTAAGCGTCTGCCTTCGGCTCAGGTCGTAATCCCAGAGTCCTGGGATCGAGCCCCGCATCCGGCTCCCTGCTCTGCGGGGAGCCTGCTTCTCCCTCTCCCTCTGCCTGCCGCTTCCCCTGCTTATGTGCGCACGCTCTCTCTGTCAAATAAATAAAATCTTTCAAAACAACAACAAAAAAACAGTGTATGTGAAAAATGATCATTGTACTCATTTACAGGGGTGGGGGGAGAACGGCATTCCATAGGCAATACTGCACCCCTCCTATAGAGCGGCTGCTTGTGCCCCTTGCTTACTAACTTTATGCACAAAGGACACAAAGCCTGAAGATACCGCAGTTTGACTGCTCGCACTTCACACTCACTATGTATTTAGAACCCCTGAAGTCATCTGATCTGCTTCACCAAACGCATCAACATCAAGTAAAATGGGCTTGATAAATTCAGTGGTAATTTGAAAGCTGTGTCGAAAGCACCTCTTGCTGAAATGGAAATACTAATAAAACCGTGGACTCAGAAGGACTGCATTCTCCTCCTCCCCAAGTTTGCAGAGAAAATTGCCTCTCATTAGTTCCCATTCCCTGGTGGATTCAAGCCATTTTTACAACTGGGTTTAAACAAAGCGCCTCGGACTACCTGCCAAGGAGGAACAGGCACTGTGTTCACGGGGTGTGCTCATCACATGAGGTAATGGCACATCTGTTTGGACCGTCTGAGCTGAGACAGCAGATGCTGCTGCAAACTGGGTATTTGGAGAAACAACAAAAATAAAGCGACAGCTACTTTGAAACAATCCCCCTTCAGCACAGATTTGCGGGTTGCTGCCAAAGACTTGCAGCGAGCTGTCTGCACATCCCAACCATGATGGGGCAGCTCTGAGGCATCACAGATCTCCTTGGCTAGTTGGAAGGAGCAGTTGAAAAACTTTTTTTTTTTAATGTAACAGATTCCTCGCAACATTAGAGCATTCAAAATGATATTCTTAACTGGTGTAACTTCTGACAAATGGCAAACTTTGCTTTGTGGCTCTGTTCAACAAAAAAGGGTAATACAATCCAGGCTAATGTTGAAAATTGCCAGATATCATTCCACCTCTATCTAGTCTTCATGGACCTCACCTTTCTGGGCAGTTCATGTTCTATAGCTGGGTCATTTTAAAACACACAACCACCTATTTATCATTAGTTTTTAATCTGTTTCTCAGACTGTCCATTGAAGCAATCTGTTTTAGTGGTCAGACATTAAACTGGGCATTTGGGCTTATTTCTATTTAGTAGTTAGGTCAACTCAAATTGTGTATTTTAAGATAAGTTATTTAATGTAGATTTTTTGGGGAGCATTAGGGGAGATAGTCAAAATAGGCTTTCATTAATGAGGACTGTTTTTTGTGTCTATAAAGAAAAAAGTACTACCAGGCAGATGCTATGCATAGGGTAACTTTACAGCTGTGTGTGTTTGCCCTGGTAATCCCTATTTTTGCCACTTATCCTGGTATTCTATTTAGCTTGTCATTTTCCCTAGATTTTTCAATCTTAAAGTACTAATTTTATTAAAATAAGTTTGGATGAGTTTGTAATCCCCACATTGTTCTTTGAACTTCTGTTACAGTTTCAGCTGGTAATTTTGAGATGCATTGACAGTAAACAGAGTTCTTATTTTAACATAGTTAAACTTGGAAGTTGACCAGTCTCCCCCCACTGCCCCCATCCTCCCTCCACAGCCCTTTGTAGATACAAAGTAACTAAACTTCTCTTTCAAAGGAAACAGAATGTTTGCTGATAAAATGAAGTGCTCTCAGCTGTACATGGTTAGAGACAGCTATCTCTGATTCTCAGTGGTGGTAAGAGGTGTTTTGTTTTGTTTTGTTTTTGGTGACCTGTTTTTTATTTTATTAGGAAGGAAACAACCGAGGACCCCAGCCGCCTGCCAGGCACTCCTGCTGGGAAAATGACAGAAATCCAGTTATCACGTCCAATGCTGCTATGTAGAGTCCTTCCTCCTTAGACCACACACACACAAAAAAACGCCACTGTACTGCTTATTTTTAGCATCACCAAAAATGTGTCCACTATTGACAGCCAAGCAGGACTTGCTCTTACATAGTACTTCCACATACCTAAATACAGACAACCTGGAGTTCCTTGCTGCTGCAGGAGTCCCATAAAGTATGGAGAGGGAACATTTGCTACAAAAAAAATTATAATCAACAAGATGTGATGTTGGGTAGATAAAAGCAACTGAGGAGAAAAGGGCCCCTAGAACTAATTTCCCTTCCCCTTCACAACGATTGAGCCTAGGAAATTTGTCTAATATCTATAAAAATATGTGCATCTGTTGGTGGGTTGGAGGGAGGTAGGCAGTCCCAGAGAAGCCCCTCATCAATGGGTTGAAGAAAAGGGGATAAGACAGGTTGAGGTAGCTTGGGATTTGTGCTCTCGTAGGAAGACTGGAAACCAGACCATTAGCTGTCCTGGTAGCCTTTTAGTCAAGTGTGACCCAAGGTGAGAAAGTGAGAACCTGGATACCATCATGGTGCTTAATCCCTCACCAGCACAGGGTTGCTACGGTGAGGCCTTTGTGTTCATTAAAACGGCCCGTCGTCTTGAGGCTGGGATCACTGAAGAGCATGAGCAAGGGGGTAAGCGGTCCCATCCAGATGCCTGGGGAGTAAAAGCCAGCACATTCTAGTAATCAAGGATCCACGGTAAAGGGCCTGGGCTGCCAAGACACTCAGTATTTAACTTCTAAAGGAGATAGCATAAGGGCATTCCCTGAGAGCATGAGGATGTGCTATTGCCTAAGAAATCATGAAGGTGCCAGTGTGCTATAATCCTAGTGATGGGAAGTGTGGGAAATTGTAGGTTAAAGCATACAAGAAACATGTGTGATAAATGGGTGTCGAGCAGTTCTGTCAAACTTACAAAGAATACTTTGAGCATTTTTGCTATGGTCATATGGTTATATACTGTATAAGGCAAGCCTATAATTGTGTATATATATATGTATGTATGTATATAAATATATGTGTATGTGTCTGTGTGTGTATAAATATGGTAACTTTACAATTGGGTCTGCTCTGGTAATCCTTATTTTTGCTAATTATCCTGATACTTAATTTGTCATTTGTCCTAGATTTTTCAGTCTTTTTTTTTTTTTTTAAAGATTTTATTTATTTATTCGACAGAGGTAGTGAGAGCAGGAACACAAGCAGGGGGAGTGGGAGAGGTAGAAGCAGGCTTCCTGTGAGCAGGGAGCCTGACGCGGGGCTCGATCCCAGGCCTCTGGGATCATGACCTGGGCCGAAGGCAGCCGCTTAATGACTGAGTCACCCGGGCGCCCCTAGATTTTTCAGTCTTAACGAAGTATTAATTTGTATTAAAATAGGTTTGCTAACTACCATCTTGTTCTTTGAGCTTCTGTCATAGCTTCCACTGGTAGTATGTGAGATGCACAGGCAATAAATGGAGTTCTTATTTTAACATGCAGTTAAATATATGTAAGTTGACCAGTCCTCCCTGTCCCCCTACGCAATATATGTGTGTATGTATTACTTAGTTACATTTTTACTGTTGTAATAGATCCTTTCCACAGTAAGATGCTTAAAATCTAAATGCCTGTATAATGAAAAACTTAATGAAATTCAGTTTCTCAAGGAAGTTGATGATAGTTTCTATAACTTGACAAAGTATTTGTTGACATTAATCAACCAGTATAGGGGCTGCAGTGATAATGCAAAAACCAGGTTGCTTCCTAAGAGGCACAAGCCAGTACTTTAATTGTTGTAATTATTTAGAGAAGATCACAGCAACAATTCAATATGGCCTACTGCAGAGGGTTTGTTTGTTTATTTATTTTAAAGATTTTATTTATTTGAGGTAGAGAGAGAGGGAGCCAGAGAGCAGGGGCAGGGGAGCAGAGGGAGAGGGAGAAGCAGGCTCCCCGCTGAGCAAGGAGTCTGACGTGGGGCTCGATCCCAGGACTCTGGGATCATGACCTAAGCCAAAGGCAGGCCTTAACTGACTGAGCCACCCAGGTGCCCCCAGGGGGTGTATTTCAGTAGCATTTTGTCTGCATGACTTTTGATGTAGATCAAATGACAACTTTAAAAAAAATTTATTCATTTTGTATACAGAGGTTTTGTTTTTTGTTGTTTGTTTTTTGTTTTGTTTTTAGAAAGTGTGTGCATGCAGGAGGTTGGGGCGGGGGCAATGGGAGGGGTAGAGGGAGAGAGAGAATCCCAAGCAGGCTCCATGCCCAGCACAGAGCCCAAGGTAGGGCTCAATCTCACAACCCTGAGGTTATGACCTGAGCCGAAATCAAGAGTTGATCGCTTAATCAACTGAACCACCCAGGCACCCTTATTCAGAGTTGTTTTTTATGTGTGGATATACAGAAAATGATGCAACAGTTGTGAACTCCTTAACAGAAGAACTTGGAAAGTTTTAAATCTGCATCTTTAGATGCTTCCAATAGAAAATAAGATCAATTATTGAAACAATAATTAAAATTTTCCCATTGCAAATCATAGAATCAAACCTCTACTTTTAGAGGACCATTCTATTGACTGATATATGACATTATTACATGTGCTATTATAAATTCAATTAAGGATTTCACATTAGGGTAAATTACGTGTGTTTGCAGTGATAGTGCAAGTACGTAGATGGCAGAGCATGGCACGTGTAAGAAAATCATGTTCTTGCTAAATTGGAAAACATGGAATTGGTTTCAGTGAACGCATAATTCATAATTTTTTAAAACAAGTTGTAATATTCTACCAGTCAGAAAAAGGCTCTAGTTGTCAAAATGTATATATATTATATTAACATTAGGCAAAACAGGATTTTGGTAAGCATAGTTGTTTAAAAAAATGTGGAACAACAGGCACACTCATATATTGTTTGTGAAGTAGGAATGATTCCATCACATTGCATAAATTTGTTTGCAGTTTCTAATAACGTTAAACACAGTAATTCCACTCTATATATCTAAGAGAAGTAATGTTTCCTAACAGACTTGCAAAATAATATTTACAGCAGCTTTATTCTTAAAGGCTGAAACTGCAAACAACTTAAATGTCAGTCAACAAGAGAATGGGTAAAAAGAAAAATGTGATCCATCATACAAAAAAATTCCTTTCTGCAATTAAAAAAAGATGAGTGTATGATGTAACTAACAATATGAATGAATGTCACACACATAATCCTGAATGGAGGGAGCCAAACATATAAAATACATACAGACGGGGCGCCTGGGTGGCTCAGTCGTTAAGCGTCTGCCTTCCGCTCAGGTCATGATCCCAGGGTCCTGGGATCGAGCCCCGCATCCGGCTCCCTGCTCTGCGGGGAGCCTGCTTCTCCCTCTCCCACTCCCCCTGCCTGTGTTCCCTCTCTCGCTGTGTCTCTCTCTGTCAAATAAATAAATAAAATCTTAAAAAAAATTACATACAGACATAAAAGAGTATGACTCCCTTGTTATGAAGCTCAAGAATAGGTAGCACTAATCTATGGTGATATAAATAATTCCAGCAGAGTATCTGCCTTTGATTTAAAAGGTCAATTGACTAGGAACAGGCAAAGTGGGTGATGGGAATATTCTATATCTTGAGGAGGAGGGTACATATGGCATATACATATGTCAATATTGAGATGTACAATTGATTTTGGCACATTTTCCTGTATGCAAACTATTCCTCATAAAAGTAAAACATTAAATGTGCAGTAGATGTTAGTTATATTAAAATATATTTACATCATTTGATAAAAATGATTTCTTTTTTTTTTTAAGATTTTATTTATTTGACAGAGAGAGAGAACAAGTAAGCAGAGAGGCAGGCAGAGGGAGAGGGAGAAGCAGGCTCCCCGCCGAGCAGGGAGCCTGATGTGGGGCTCAATCCCAGGACCCTGGGATCGTGACCTGAGCCGAAGGCAGACGCTTACTCGACTGAGCCACCCAGGCGCCCTGTGGTTTTATTTTTTAGATTCCACATATAAGTGAAATCACATAGTATTTGTCTTTCTCTGCCTGACTTGTTTCACTTAGCATAATATCCTCTAGGTCCATCCATGTTGTTGCAAATGGCAAGAGCTCATCCTTTTCTGTGGGTAACAGTCCAGCATGTGTGTGTGTGTGTGTGTATGTGTGTACCACATCTTTTTTATCCATTATCAGCAGACACTTGGGTTGCTTTCATATTTTGGCTATTGTAAATAATGCTGCAGTAAACCTAGGGGTACATATATCTTTTTGAATTAGTGTTTTCATTTTCCTTGGGTAAATACCCAGTGGTGGAATTACTGGATCATATGGTAGATCTGTTTTTAATTTTTTTTAAAAGATTTTGTCAGAGAGAGAGAGAGCGCACAAGCAGGGGGGAGCAGCAGGCAGAGGGAGAAGCAGGCTCCCTGCTGAGCAAGGAGCCCGACATGGGACTTGATCCTAGGACCCTGGGATCACAACCTGAGCCGAAGGCAGACGCTTAACGACTGAGCCACCCAGGCGCCCCTACTTTTAATTTTTTGAGGAAACTCCATATTGTTGTCCACAGTGGCTGTACCAGTTTACACTCCCACCAACAGTGCATGAGAATTCCTTTTTCTCCACCTCCTTGCCAACACTTATTATTATTTCTTTTTTATTGTAGCCATTCTGACAGGTGTAAGGTGATATCTCATTGTGGTTTTGATTTGCATTTGCCTGATGATTAGTGATGTTGAGCATCTTTTCATGTGTCTCTTAGTTATCTGTGTGTCTTTGGAAAAATGTCTATTCGGGGATTCTGCCCATTTTTAATCAGAACATTTGATCTTTTTTTGGTGCTCTGTAAGTTCTTTATATTTTTTTATATTAACCCCTTATTGGATATATAATTTGCAAATGTCTTCTCCCATTCAGTAGATTGCCTTTTTATTTCCTGGGTTTTTTTTTTTTTTTTTTTTTGGTGGTTTCTTTCAGTGTGCAAAAGCTTTTTGTTTTGGTGTAGTCCTAATAGTTTATTTTTGCTTTTGTGTCCCTAACCTGAGGAGACATACCTAGAAAAATGTGCTAAGGCCCCTGTCAAATAAATCACTGCCTATGTTTCCTTCTGAGAGTTTTATGGTTTCATGCCTCACATTTAGGTCTTTAATCCATTTTGAGTTTATTTTTGTGTATGTGTAAGAAAGTGGTCCAGTTTCATTCTTTTGTGTGTAGCTGTCCAGTTTTCCCAGCACCACTTATTGAAGGAACTATCTTTTCTCCATTGTATATTCTTGCCTAGAAGTAAGATATTCTTCAAATACTAGTGACAGTATTAATGACAGGTGGCTAAGAAACTTATTAAAATACATAAATATATTAAAGGGATAACTATTTTTCTTATTTTGTATTAAAATAAAGAGTTTTTTAAAATCTTCCTTTAGTGTGCATAGATACATGCACCTTTAATTTGGAATTAGTTTTAAGATAGGACTGTTTTATAACACCAACAATGTAGTAAATGTCTTGTGAATCAATATTTCAAAAGCACATAATTTTAACTTTTTAAAAAATGTCTAATTTTACTCTTAAGAGTGTGCTGCTGTGGACAATAAATTATATAGTCACCTTGTTTTTGTATGTTATCATTTGAAATGGCTAGATTCCATGAGATAAATATAGATACTCTACTTGTGAGAAAAGTAATGCTCACAGGAGATAAATAACTTGCCAAAAGCTGCAAGGTATTTGTTGTCAGTTGGGATAAGGGTTGTGGGAGGTATTGACTCTAAAATCTTTCTACTAAACCTTGATCACTGTGTTTCCTTTAAACTGAATCCTTGCTTGATTGATTAATACATTTAACAAGAGGCATTTAAGGCCTACAAGATGCTATTCTCTAGCCTAGGCTGCAGAGTTACAAAGGTGCCAAAATGTAATTGTTTCCCAGGAGAAGCTCAGAGTCTAGTGAAGGAGACATAGAATAACTTACGAGATGAGGGTTTTGTGGTCCAGGTATGTATGGACAAAGATCATGGGTGCACATTAGAAGAACTGTCTAATCTTTCTGGCAAATAGGGTTTGGGAAAGAAATGATGTTTAAGTAATATATTTTTCATCTCCATATTATTATTTTTCTTTTTTACAGTGAGCTATAACATAGAAATTGAAGATTGCGTGAAATGTGTATGTACACTTAAAAAATAATTATAGAGAAAATACTTATCCAACTACCACTGAAGTTAAAAATATATGTTAAAAGAATCCCCAAAGTCTCTAGGCTCCCAACCCTTATATTGACTCTTGCAAAAATCATGTTGTTTTTTAAAATAGTTTTAGCATCTATGTATACATCACTAAAAATATGGCTTCCCTTTGCCTGTTTTTGAACATTTCCTAAATGGAATCGTATAGTAATATAGTGTCCTTTTGCTAGACATTGCCATGCCCTTTGGGATAGGCCTGGGAAAATACCCACAAGTTTCACCTTGCATCCCTGGAACAATCTGGAGGGCAACAAAGGAATTTCTTCTCACCACCTTCAGATGAAGATTGAAATGAGAGAAACACAGTATTACTATCAATTATCACCATTACCATCCATGAGGATTTGTTGGAACTATACCAGGCCCTAATGAAGAGACACCTTATAGTGTAGATAATATGCAGCCTTGGCTCAAAAGAGACAGTTGTGTCCTGTGGAAAAATTCACCATTTTAATTTCCAAAGGATTTACTTCTAGGTACAGCTCCTTAATGACATTAAGAGACACTGAATGCTAACTATGCATCAAGCAGTTTTAAGAGCTTTACATCTTATAACTATGTAAACCAGTGTGCAATTTCGAGATAAGAGAAGGTTTTCAGTTAGTTCATGAATTGGTTTTTTGGCAGAAAAGAGCAAACTGAGCATCTTGTCTCTTTTCATAGTGGATAGCAGAGCCTTTGTTACCACTCAGTGTTTAAAAGTCTGAAGGTACAGTGTGTAAGCACCTGGGAATTTACTGAAGAAATGCACAGTGGGAGACAGTTAACCAGGCCAAGCCAAATCAAAACAGAGTTAATGCCCTCAGTGCATGTGTTCAGGGTTCTCTATTAACTTTTCGTAGGTTAAGAATACACACACATACACACATACAGGCTTGACTGACCAGATGGAAAACTGGTATTTGTATGAGACATTTTTATCTGACATCTGACTGACTTCGTTAGAATTCATATAATTGCCTCACTCAGACTTAACGAGGGTATCCATCAACTCAGCTGATACCCTGTCTTTCTAAAAACACTGCAGAATTGTCTGATAGAAATTTTAATTTTAAAATGCCATTATGAAAATTTTTCTGGGGGGCTTGGAAAGACCCTAACTACAGTGGACAAAGTGCCATATGTGTTAAAAAACAACTTTGCTGGGACGCCTGGGTGGCTCAGATGGTTAAGCGTCTGCCTTCGGCTCAGGTCACGATCCCAGGGTCCTGGGATCAAGTCCCGCATCGGGCTCCCTGCTTCTTGGGAGCCTGCTTCTCCCTCTGCCACTGCCTCTCTCTATCTCTCTCTCTGACTCTCATGAATAAATAAATAAAACAAAACAAAACAAAACAAAAACAACTTTGCTAGAAATTAAGTATGTGTGAATCTAAAAGACAAGCAGAAGTATACTCAGCTTCTGAAGGAATGTTACGCATATCAGCCAAGAAGACAATAACGAGTATCGTATGTGTTGTTATTTAAATAATTACTGGCATTGGAGTTTCTCATATCTGCCTAGTTCACAGGGGAAAGGTAGGGTGTTGTAAAAGTCCTAAGATTAACCTAAAACGTGATTTTACAAATAATTTGTTCTTTTGAAGACTTACTTCAGCCAGCGCTGAAACAGGATATGGGATTATTCTGAAGACATGAAAGAATTCGTGAGATGCTCAACCAAAAATAAGAGAGCCTACACAGTTAACCATAATGTGCTTTCGTATGAGCACTACTTGGACACCAAAGTGGAGCAGGAATTCCATTCTCTTGGGAATAGAAAGTTCCTGTTACACAGCTGCCTCCTTTAGGACCTTGAGTTGGCCCGTGAAATCCCAACAACCGTTTTCATTTGTTTGTCACCGTGAGCCAGCTGAACGGAATTGTATCAAATAACGGGTGACCTAAAAATCCCCATGCAACTTTCAGAGAGTGCCCAAGAGAACAAAACCGTAGCTAAGAACTACAATATAATTCAATGTGGTTGTCTGCAGTGCTTTACCTTTCATGTCTGGGAGCCTTGTTAGTGTTTGGGAGCTCGCCTTTCTCCATCACTTGTCTTCATGTGCTTACTGTTTAATCAACTGATCGGTAAACATCAGGCCTTACGTGCATTTGTATGTTCTGGCAAAATGTGTTCTTTTTAAACTTCAAAGTGTTGCCGTTACTGTCAGCATGATGCATTGGTTCCTTGAGTGCTTATTTCTGACTCCTCAGCTCCACCCCAACTCAACACCCACTTTTTTTTTTTTTTGTAATTGTTACCATATACATTCAGCCCTATCCTATGTGTGTGTTTATCCTTTGAATGATAACTGCAGTCTTTGCAATCATCCTGTTAGCATATAGCAGTAATGAAATTACAAAACATCTGCAAAACAAAGTTTTCTATTTTATCATGTAAATCTTAAACCCTGGATAACGATGGCAATTTATATCGTACTTTCCTCTACCAAGCTGTTGCTTCCTTTCCTACTATTATTTATTCTTAGAAATGTTTTGCCCCAAAGTACAAAAATATATTATGATATTACCTCAGTGGCATACAGCCAACAAATTAACATACGTGCTGAAAACTACCTAAACAGGTGAGGGAAAGTGGTATGAATTTTGGAAGAGTCAAGAGCCATAACATTGGTTTGAGTTGTGATTCAAACATTTACCAGTGCCCACCTCATATGTCTTAAGGTTAAAATGGGATAATCAACTCATACACATCATAGTAAGTACTCTTAATTTTTATCACCCCAAGTTCTTTATGCACCTAGCCATGGAGGAAAGCCAGCTTTTAAACCAGCTGCACTTTAAAATTTGCATTTGAATTCCTTTAGTGAAGGTAACTAAAATGGATTCCAAGTGTACATATAAGCACAATGAGGCAAAAATATAAAGAGGCTGCCCGTTCTTTTTCCTTCACTTAGAGCAAGGTATTATTATTATTATTATTTTTTAAAGGTTATTTATTTATTTTGAGAGAGCGTGAATGAGAGAGAGAGAGAGAGAGAGAGAGAGAGTACATGAGTGGGGGAGGGTCAGAGGGAGAAGCAGACTCCCCGCCGAGCAGGGAGCCCGATGTGGGACTCGATCCCGGGACTCCAGGATCATGACCTGAGCTGAAGGCAGATGCTTAACCAACTGAGCCACCCAGGCGCCCAATACTTCATTCTTTTTATTTTATTATTTATTTATTTATTTATTTTTAAAGATTTTATTTATTTATTTGAGAGAGAGAATGAGATAGAGAGCATGAGGGGGGGGGGGGTCAGAGGGAGAAGCAGGCTCCCTGCTGAGCAGGGAGCCCGATGCGGGACTCGATCCCGGGACTCCAGGATCATGACCTGAGCCGAAGGCAGTCGCTTAACCAACTGAGCCACCCAGGTGCCCTAGAGCAAGGTGTTATTAACACAAATGCAAACCATTGTGTTATCACTTTTAGAAACCTATTGCCAAACTTTTTCCCCCATATTGAGCAAAGCCAATAAATAAAAAGTTCCTGGTTAGTAGATCTCAATATGTATGACAAAGATTGTCAAATTATGTGAACAAGTCCTAGTGCATTGGTATAACACCACCACAGGCATTGCTGCTTGAAAAGAACCTCTTATATTCACTGCTCAAGACTGGACTTGGAAAGGTGTTTGAAATGAAATGTATATGGAAGTAAAAGAAGTAAATTATCTTTGTTCATTTTTAATGCATGGGAAAACTAGATGAATATCTAAGTGATATGTTTGATTTCTTTATGTATGTATGTATGTATGTATGTATGTATGTATATATTTTTCACCATGCCCCATTCTGGAAAGGATTAAATCCCAATTGGAAAGTGACGGAAAATAATACATTAAAGATTTTTAAAAAAATTTTTAAAGATGGAAAAATAGGCGAATGATTAAATAGAGGCAAAGAGGGATGAAGCAAAAGGAAAATATCATGAAGTCAGGAGTAAGGCATGATGGTCACTGGCATCATCCAAAGAATAGTTTTGGCTCTTCCACAGGCACATGGTAAGATTGCATTTTCATACCTCCCCAAGGTTAGTTATGGACAGATGAATTAATTTGGTCAATGAAACGTGCATACAAGTAACATTTGTTGTTTGGGAGAAAGCTTTAAGAGTCACTGAGTATTTTTCCATTCTTTCTTTCCCTCTGTCATGGTGACCAACATTTGTGATGCTGAATGCACTGTGACTCTATTTCTAAAATGAAGATACCCAGTTGTAGACCTGCAGTGTGAGTAGAAAACAAACTTTTGCTCTTTTAAGCCACTGTGATTTGAGATTGTTACCATAGCAAAATCTAGCCTAACCTAATACATAGGATTCTATACAAAATCCATGGCATGAAATCCTTTTATGACTTAATAGAAATGGTTTTAAAAAAAATGGCTCTGTGTTTTCTACTCCACTTAGCAGCAGCAATTGGATCCTTGTGGTCATATGAGTGATAAGCAACCCAATTCCATAAATCTCATTCTCAGGATCTGCTTCTAGTAATAATTGTGGTAGGCTTGGTGGTCCCAGAAGCTGGCCGTGAGGTAAGAGTTTGAGTGAAAGACAGCTTTTTTTTTTTTTTTGGTAGTTTGTCCCAGAAGGCATTTGTAGAGGGGTGGGGGAAATGAGGTAGTTTAGGGATGAAATCCAATACTGTGAGCACTCAAACATCCATCCATCTGGGTCCTTCTGTTGAAACTGTACTGAGTGCAACTCAAAATTGTTCTTCCTGAGGATTGTAGAAGCTGAGGTATTCATCTACCAATTTCTTTCTGTAATTGGCTGAGAGTTGCTCTTGGGTATTGGCTCCTTGGCATTGTGAAGGCTAGCAAAGATTGGTTTTCAGAAAAAGCCCTCAGAATCACAAGTTCCTTACCTAGGAAGGTAAAGGTTTGGAGTATAGATTGATTGTAGATTCGATATGGGCCATGCACCAAAGTTAGTATATACTTCCAATAATATTTATTTCTAATATGTTGCTAGTTCTAAACCAACACTCTGAGAAATTATGTTGTAGCTATGGCTCTGTGATTCTGTTCTGTGTTTTTGTGCGTGATTGTCTAGAAGGTAAGTTATAATTCTTCAGCCCCACAGTCAAGACACCTCACAATCTGGACTCAATCTGTCAACCTAAAGTTATCTCCCATTTTTTGATATATATTTCTTATTCTAAATGATCTGTTATTTTACCATACCAGTTTCTTCATGGGTGTTAGTATCATTCCTTGCAGTGAATGAAATGGCCTGCCCATATTTATCAGCTTGCCTAAAGTCCATTGATTTTTTTTTTTAATGTCTTCCTTGAGTCTAACTTTCTCTACTGTGAATATTCAGACCCATAGTTGACCTCTCATTTTCTGAAATTTAAATTCTGGGTTATATATTTTACCCATTTGGGCACCTACTGGCAAATTAGAACTTTTGTAACCTTTTCTTTTAAAATGGATTATACGTGCATGGAAACCAAGGAGAGCATTTTATTTCTTTTGATTTTCTCCTAATGTCTTGCCTAGCTTTGTAGCCCAACAAGCACATAGTATGTTAGTAGAATAATAATTGAATGAATAAGTGATAGCATGATTTAGAGGTTTCTGAGGGCCACTAACTTTCCTACATTCATAAGCAGCTCCCTAATTTTTTGACTGAAATAGCCAGTTATAATTTTTCCTTTGATTAAAAAAAAAATACCAATTGTGTCTGTATATCACAATTACATAGGGAGCTTTAAAAAAAAAAACAAAAAAACTACTGCCAACTAAGCCTTGATCTACTGAATCAGGTTTGGAGGAATTTAGGACTCTGTAAAATGGGGATAATAACAGTACATATCAAAATATTACAAGTATACAGTTAATGGTGACTGCTATTTCAGTTTTAATTTTACAAATACCAAACTAAGTCTCCTGAACCTTTATACCATATCTTTGCATATGTTATTTAATACTGTAAGAATTGCTTTTCTTGATTTCTTTCATGGAGCTTTATGTTATGTCTTCTGTTAAACTTTCTTAATCCTAACCATCAACCTAATTTTATTTCCCCCAAAGAAAGTAAATTTCATCTTCCTTCCTGCCCATCTCATACTCTATATGCCTTTCCTCTAGTAATTCTCAATGTATTTTGCTGCATGGTGTCTGTTTCATCATCACAAGTCCCTCAAGTGCAGTAAGAAAGTTTTCTTTATTATCCATATTCATATACAATTCCTAGAATATAGGCACTAACAGGCTTATTAAATGCAAGTCTTAAATCTTTAAGGCCTCTCAGCTTCCTCACTCTTAGAAGATAAGAAGCTAGAAGACCCCAACATTAGCTCTCTTCCACTATCTTTTCTCTACCTTCAAATATTCATGCCTTACTCATTTTATTCTAACTGTTCATGCATTAAGGAAGAAAAGTTCAGATGATTCCAAATGAAATCATTTATTTTACTGGAGATTCCGTTCCTTCCTGGCAATTTTAGATTTTTGCCACATCAGAAATACCTAAAATATTTTTATTTTTTTCAGTGAATTCCTTCATATTTTTCCTTCCTCTGAACATTCCAAATATGATCATCTTTCACACACACACACACACACACACACTTTATAGACCATGGGCCTTGCCTTTCTTTCAAAGTTCTTTCCAAACTTTTTTCTACCCTCAAATTAACTAATATTCTTGATTACACTTACTGTGTTTATTCCATGTCCCCAGTTCTCATTAGATTGTAGCTATTTAACTTTACATTTAAATTATTTAAAATTATATGAAATTAAAAATTCAGCTTATCAGTCATGTAAAATGTTTTTCAAATGCTTAATAGCTAAATGTAGCCAGGGGCTACCATATTGGACAGTGCAGATAGAGAAGTCTCATCATCACAGAAAATTCTTAGAAAGCAAAGGGTAAGACCAATTTTCAAGTGACATTGCATGAATGAAAGATTTGCTCTTTTAGGTGAAATATGCATTTAATATTGAATACAGAACACATTGTTCTGGAATTAATAAGTCTCCAGAAACATATTTTCATGAATATGAAAACTTTCATATTACATCAAATTGATTTAAACAAAGAAGAATATTCATGTATGTGTTTCTGTATGTAGGATCACATTGTGGAAAATCTCATTGTAAAAATTCTAAAATGTATTATTAATCATTTATTTTTGAAATCTGAAAAGGGACAATTGTAGAAAACAAAACTGAAATAATTAAAGGTAGTGATAAAGAATGCTCACATAGTGGAATGTAAACTTAAGCAGTATAATTGTTTCTCAGAATGTTTCTAGAATTCTTGATTATTTGAAAAAAAAAAAAGTGCAAAGGGCTACGTAAAGAACAGGACTCAATTTCCCTTGCCAGATGATATAGATGTAGTAATGTTTTTTAAATAAAAGAAGGCTTTATATTTCTTAAAGAGTGAATTATAGTATTGAAAAGATTAGTCATTTGACAAATCTAAAGGTTATATTAATAAATTATGCACATTCTTCAATTAAGTTTGACACTGCATAAGACACATGTATAATTGATGTTCATTCGGATTAAAACAAAATGTAAGTATCAAACCTTAGAATACTGGGTATTCAGTCTCATCGGGCATTAAGTTCAAGTAAATCCCATTACTTTTTTTTTTTTTTTAAGATTTTATTTATTTGACAGAGAGAGATACAGCGAGAGAGGGAACACAAGCAGGGGGAGTGGGAGAGGGAGAAGCAGGCTTCCCGCCGAGCAGGGAGCCCGATGCGGGGCTCGATCCCAGGACCTTGGGATCATGACCTGAACCGAAGGCAGACGCTTAACGACTGGGCCACCCAGGCGCCCCAATCCCATTACTTTTTAATGCCCTTTTACAAAAGATTGCATTATATGGTTTTGTCAAATCATGTTCCTGTGTTTGAAAAAGCCTGTATCACATCTAGCCATCTATCATATCCAAGCCATATATGTACCCAAAATTTTGCCAGTATTAGTGGTAATGTAAATGAATGATTTGCTCTGTTTAACCCAAATCTAATTAATATGTTATATTAATAATTAATATTATATTGGCTATTTAATAATTTAAAATGTACTCCTTATGAAGTAGAAGTGTTAGTTGGGGTTTTGGTGGAATAAGAATGAGAGGAAAGTAGAGCTTCCACAAAATAGGTTAAAAAATACAATAGTTGGAAGACGGATCTCTTAAACTAATCAACTTCCTGAGAAAATATTGTTGTTGTTTTTTAATTCCTTATGTTATGGATGATTTACAAGGGAACTTTAAGTTCTAGAATAGGCTGTTCCATTCCCCAGCTTTTCACATTTCTGTCTCATGGTTTGGTGTGTGTGAATGTTTTCTAGTTGCAAAAATCAGAGGTCAACTCAAGCCAGCTTAAACAGACCAACAAAGAAATCTACCTTAAGGATGTTGAGTTTTTGTTTGTGAAGTTTTTAAATGAAATTCAAGTACAGAAGTGCAACTGGGCATTACTGACAGGAAGTAGAACTAGGAACAGGAACAAAACACCATGTGGAGTGTAAAATGTACACCCCCTGATTCTCATCTATGTCCTCTCTCTCATTGCTGCTTAATTTTCTCCCTGCAGATGTGTTTCCTCTATTACTTGATTCACATGGCAGAAAATGGCTGCTCCCAAATCCTAAGTTTTTAGATCTCCACCATTCAAGAGATCAGCCTGTTAAATATCCTACTAAAACCTTAAACTTACTGGTTATCTAATCTCTCATGGGTGATTCACCAATCCATCTTTAAGGACAGGAGATAGTCTTGCAGGGAGTTTGGACTCTCTACCCAAAGTGTGATGCAGTTTCATACTTAAATGCCTTTTCTTCATTTACTAGCCAGCCCTAACTGGTTATTGGAAAGCTGTAGCCTTCTTTATTTTTAAGTAAAGGAATGGCATATGGGCATCTGGCTGGGACATTTAAGTACCTAATATTTTGATCTTTAAGCACCTAATACAGGTCAAAGTGAGCCAGGGCATGCAAACTATCTGGCCCTATGCCCACTCTGAGATATACTTATAATTTGTTTGCACAGTCACTTGTGAAACTTGCCACAAGATACCTGAATACAGAAGAAGTTTGATTTACTAAAGGAAGGGGATGGGCTAATTCAGTTTACAGCTTCTGCTAAAGACTTTTCAAAAATTCCTGGGATGGATCCCCTGCCTTTGCCTTCCAGCTTCCTGTTCAGTGGGGAGTCTGCTTCTCTCTCTCCCTCTGCACCCACCCCCTGCTCATGCTCTCTATCTGTCAAATAAATAAATAAAATCTTTAAAAAAAGATTTTTCAGAAATTGTTCTTCCAATGTTCAGTCTTTATTCTTCCAAACATATTGGCTTGAGTTACATTTTGCTTCAGTTGTGTTTCATCTGTGCAAAAGAAAAACTGCTCATCAGTGATTAGACAAACTTGGTGGAATTTGGCTGAATTCCAAGCAGCCATTTTTAGGCCAATATGCAACAGCACATGCATATCACTCTGGGCTTCATTGGAGAACAGATCAGATTTCTCATTTGCTCATTAGCTTTCAGTGCAAACTATTTTGAAACTGGGCAAAGGTTTCTATTCCAAGCTATTTTTAATTAAAATATGTTTCTGTACCCCTTCTGTCTATTTAAATGTACCTTCTAACCTTTTACTACCTGAATCTGGAGAACAGGCCATAAAACATTAAGTATGAGAAAGCTGGGAAATGTAACACACTATAAATGCATGAAGGTAGGAGTTCAAAATGTGTGGACATAAAGATTTTATTTCTTTACATAAGGTTTAAATGAGTCTGTTGTATAAATCTTTGCTTTCAAAGTGGACTATCATTTTTAAGTAAGAAGAAAGGAATGATTGATTATTAAGAAGAAAACATTATACCTTAAAATAATTCAAAAGAATCAAAAGAAAGGGTACTCAGGCATAGCTTGAAACTCCCCATTTTTCCCCAAAGCACAATGCAAGTGTGGTAAATATTTTCAAAACTTATGCATGCATAATAAAATTATCTGAGAGGTATATGTCTTATATAAACTATTTTGTTAGGGACGTTTTGTATACCATTTTATGTTTTACGACCTGCATTAAGACATAATTTTTCTCTCCTGTAAGTCCTATGTTTTATTATCATCTTGTATTTGTAAATGAGGAACCTATGAATAGGAGAGGAGAAAATGACTTACAAGAGGCCACACAGACTGTGAGAATGTCTCCTGGCACCGAACTTATTTAACTTGATTAAACAGTGCCATGATGTTTTAAATGACAAAGGCTGCATTATTATTACTGTATGTGTATCTGAAAGAACTTTAAAATACTTTATGATGTTTTCATAAAACTTGCAGCGCTTCTAGTGATAGTAGTAGTATTGAGAAAACACTAACTGGTAGTGTATTAGAAAAACAGGATCATGTGCCACCTAAAATTCATGCTGGAACATGCACAGAACTTAAAACCAAGAAGCAAAAGCCCAATAAGCCAAAACCAAAACAAACAAAACAAATGTAAGCAGGTTAGAAAATTGATGCTAATTGCTGAGCCAGGTTTAACTGTGCATTCATTTGAATGAACATCTAAATAAAGCCTTTCAAAGGAAAGACTTAGTAAGTTTGAGATCACAGAACTATTTCAGGAAATTCAGGTGAAATGCATCTATACACATCTAGCACAGACAATAAAGTAGATAAGGAGAGATGAAAGAGGAATTTGCAATAAGAAGTAAATTATCCCCAAAGCTAGCTTTTTCTTCTGTACAATATATACAGTTTAGGATAGTAAAACATGTTTTTTTTAAATCAAATATAAAGAAGAATGTACTTACAATTAGATTTAGATTTTTCCCTCCGACTCTTGGGTAAGCCCATTGACTACACTAAAAAGAGGATTAACCACATCTTCTAGTGAAAATCTAGTGAAAAGCTCACAACAGTTTTCCAGATAATAGCCTATGATTGACCAGAGGAGCAGTAGTGGCCTGCCAGCTTTGTGAAATCTAAATATCTCCTTTGTCAAATTAGAAACAAATATCTGCTCGCAGATGTGTAAATCAAATGAGGTTTGTAAAATCATTTTATGAGCCGCAAAGCACTATACAAATTGCAGCTACTGTTTTTAGTTAACTGTGATATGGAGACATATTAGAAATTAAGTTTTTCTAGTGATCGCTTCAGAAATCTATCATTATAATCTCATGAATAAATGCAATGATTTTTAATTATTCACTCTGAGTCCACTAAGTATTCTTATTTTTGGTCTTTACAAGGTTTTAATTTTTGCAACTGCCAGTCTAAAAACTCTGCCACCAATAAAATTAAAATAAACAAATATATGCCATACAGTTTTTATAATTATGTTCATTTTAAATGTGTCTATGTCTGAGAAACTTGTGATTTTTTAAAAATTTAGCAAGCTATCACAAAAATCACTAGTGACAGTGCTTTCCCTAAAATAGCTTAACTTAGCTTAAACATTAGCTTTTTAATGGTTCCTCAACATTATCACTGTCTATACCGAACTCACTTATACATCTATTTCACCTTTTAGTTTTCACTATGTTTCCAAGGTTTACATACATTTTCATACAAGGTGGTTTTATTTGAATCTTCTTTGAAACAGTTAAACTCTGTAAATAAAATGAATCTTGAACACACACAATAAATGTCACATATGATTTTGTTGCTTAGAGAAAAACCAACTTGGGGAAATTTTCTAGTCATTGATGAAAGATACTAGTAGAATTTATAATATTAATAGCATTTACATTATACAGATTCTCCAAAACTCGGGTTTGACTCAAAATAGCTCTTTGTTTTCTGTCATAATTTCTTTCAAATTCATGACAGACTGGGTGAAAGGAGGAGGGTATATGGTCTAGAAAGCAACAGAGGCATTTTTAATATGACAGTACCTTTAAAGTACTGTCAAGTCACTGAGATAAAATGTAACTATATCAGGTTGTGGTCTTAAAATTCTAGATAAAGCAATAAATGAATATTTGAATGCAAGGTCTAAGTTTTTAATTTTAATCATTAAAAAAAAAATCTCCCACAGTTAATCAGAAAGTGCCTTGTCTATAGCAGGTGCTTAGTAAATGTGGGTGGGAGGAACTGGTTCTGCTCACCAATAACCAAACCAAATTTAGGATTATTAGCTAGCCCCACCGAACTGCCCACTAGATGGCAGTACCACACAGAGAAGAATTTGGAATTCGCTTGGTAGAAAAAGTGCATTTATACCCAAACCTGTTTGTTGTGTGGTTTTTTCTTTTTAACAACAAAAAACTTTAAGTATTTTGAAGTTAAAACCACTTCAGCTTTCAATTTTTTGTTGTAATTCGTCAGTTTTTATTTTGATTTTTAAGTAGTTTTGACCATTACAAAATTATAATCCCCCTGGAAAATAGTATATCTCTTGGGTTCAGGTCACTTGCATGAAATTATTGCATGTGGCAACACTTCCAGGGAGAGAGAAAGTGTGAGCAAAGCAAACACTGAAGGAACTTTCCTAGTTCGTCATGCTACGACTACTTGTAGTGTGGTGATTCTGGTTTAAAGGCAAGCATTCCGGAAATACATGAAGCACAGAGCATTATGCTTGCCATCAGTGATAACCAGTATCCATGACTGAAGGAAACACAGACAAGTGAGATTGAACAGAACATCGTAATTCACTTCTAGTATCCAATAAATCTTGATAAAAAGACTTTGATCCTTATATGTGACATTGTAGAAAAAGTGTATCATAGCTAAAGTTGAGGATCTGTTTAGGGATATAAGAAAGTTTTTCATGCCCCATTTTTATCATTCAAATTCAGCATTCTGAAAGCAAATAAATGAGAAAAGAATTACGCTTTTTTTGAATAAGGTAGATGTGATACTTAAATATGTTAATGGTTTAAATTTTTTTCTTATGTTTTCCGAAGATTAGTAACTGAGGCAATTTGTAAATTTATTCAAACTTACTTTAATTTTTTTTTTCCCACACTTGCTTTTGAGTGGGAAATACCAGGGGCTACAGTTAGAGGTTAATCACCAGCTAATGTTTGAGCCTAGTTGATTTGCCACCATTGCATATCAGTATAACTTTCTAATCCTTTGTGTTAGTTATCTATTGCCTCACAACAAATTACTCTATACAATGGAATATTATGCAGCCATCAAAATGAATGAAAGCTTGCCATTTGCAATGATGTGGATAGAACTGGAGGGTATTATGCTGAGCGAAATAAGTCAATCAGAGAAAGATATGTATCATATGACCTCACTGATATGAGGAATTCTTAATCTCAGGAAACAAACTGAGGGTTGCTGGAGTTGTGGGGGGTGGGAGGGATGGGGTGGCTGGGTGATAGACATTGGGGAGGGTATGTGCTATGGTGAGTGCTGTGAATTGTGTAAGACTGATGAATCACGGACCTGTACCTCTGAAACAAATATATGTTAAAAAAAAAAAAAAGGGAAGAATGAAGGGGAGGAAATCTGAGGGGGAGATGAACCATGAGAGATGATGGACTCTGAGAAACAAACTGAGGGGTTTAGAGGGGGGTGGGGTGGGTGGATGGGTTAGCCTGGTGAAGGGTATTAAAGAGGGCACGTACTGAATGGAGCACTGGGTGTTATACGCAAACAATGAATCATGGAACACTACATCAAAAACTAATGATGTAATGTATGGTGATTAACATAACATAATAAAAAAAAAAAAAGAAAAGCTCTTTCTCAAAAATTTACTGACCTAGAAAAAAAAAAACACTCTAAAACTGAGCTGAGTAAAACATCAAACTTGATTATTTCAAAATATCTATGGGTTAGGAAATAGCATGACTTAGCTGGCTGCCTCTGTCTCCGAGTCTTTCATGAAGCTGCAATCAAGGTGTCTTCAGGTGCTGTAGTCATTCATGTGGCTGTGGACAGTCCTCAGGTCCTTACTGGTTTATTGGCCTGAGACATCTGTGTGAACTTCTCCACAGGAGCATTTAAAGTATAACAATGTTCCCCGTGGATTGGATTCTAAGACATGGCTATAGTGATAGAAAGTGAGCAAGCAAGATAGATGTCCTGGTTGTTTTGTAACCCGATCTCAAAAGTGGCATCCCATCACTTTTGCCTTATTATATGCCTTCAAAGAGAATCACTAGGTCCAGCCCACACTTCAAAGACAGAGATTACATAAGGCATTAATCACCAGTAGGCCGAGATCATTGAGGACCATTTTAGAAGCTTTCTACTATTTACTGATTTTGCTACAACTGTCAGAATCATAAAGTGTGCATTTCTTCTAAAAAAAAATCCTTACAAATATCATGGTCAGTAATAGTGATGAAGACGAAAATAAAAAAAAAAGTTGGAAAATTAAACAGTGCAGTGCCAAATAATAAGGTGGTCATGATTTATGAGTTCACTATTAGGAAAAAGAAAAAATGTATATAAAATTATTTCAGTGAATATTATAGACAGCACAGCATTTGCTTATCATGAGAAATATTCATGGTTAGAGAAACTTGAAAATAGTTGATTTTGGATAAGATTAAACACTGAACATGTATTAATCACTTACAGGGACCAATTAAAATCCTTCCAAACTATCAACATGATCTGACTTATATTTTGCAAAATTTGTCATACCTTAAGGAAACATTTAGTGCCATTTCAGGGATTTTTGAAATTATTACAAATTAAAATAACAAATATTTAACTTTATTATTAATATTCAAATAGACATTTTTTGTAGACAGTATATTTCTTATTTAACAGTGTAAGATTTTGTTTAAAAGAGAAGGATTTCTTTTTAACATATCCAAAATAACACTTTTATCATTTATATATCTCCTCAAAGTATCTTTCTTAATTACCTTGTTAAATTGGAAAAGTGAATTTAAATTTTCAGGCCAATCTCTTCCATAAATTGCATATTATAATACAAGAAAGTATGACAATAAATATTTATAATTTAAAATTCAAGGATCTTGCTTTTAAAAGGCAAAATCCATATAAATTATACATGGATATATATTTTTCATCTCGGTACTGGGAAAGTAAACTTTAGAAAATTTCTTTCTACCACTCAGAGAAACAGAATATGTAACTTATAAAAAATATAGTACTTTTTGTCTCTGTAATATCAAAAACCTCTCATCTCAAAGTATAATACTGTAATATGTTTGAACATAATTTATATTGTTAAAATGAAAATAAGTTAACTATGGAAACACTGGTAATTTTGAAAAAAACTAAAATTTACCCAACACATTGAATACTTATTTCACTTATTTTCTATGCAAAGTCATTGGGAAGATTAAATGAGATCATTAATGATCGTCCTACCTCAATTTTACAAATAGGGAAACTGATGCACTCATGAAGTGGCTTTATCTGAGGTCACTCGGTAAGATTAAAAATTCGAGTCTTACCCAAAAAACTTGAGCTCTTTCATGGTTTTGTGAATGTGTCAAAAGTTCTTAACAAACATCATTTATGCTTTACAAATTTGAATTATGGTATTAGTTATTTAATTACAGTGAAAAAGTTATGTACAGAATAAAATGATCTAAATGGAGTTTGGATGCATAAAAACTCAGCTGCTTCCTCAAATTTTGTAAAGATTTGATCTGTAACTTCAAGGAAATCTTTAGCCTTTCTTTGAAAGATATACATATATACAAAGCAAACAATAGAATAAGGAACTGCTTTGGCCTATAGAAATTTTAAACATAAAAATCAGAATAGTTTAAGGAACCCCTCTGTATCTACCCAACTTCAACAACTATGGATATTATACCATTCTTGTTTCATTTATAGCCTTCTCCTCTCACTTGAATATGATTTTTATAGTTTTATTTTTTAAAGATTTTTTTACTTATTTGAGAGAGAGCACAAGAAGGGTAGGGGTAGAGGGTGAGAGACAAGCAAACTCCAGGCTGAGCGTGGAGACAAAGGAGGGGCTCTAGGTGGGGCTTCAGGTGGGGCTTGAGGCAGGGCACGGCAGGGCTTTATCCCAGATCCATGAGATCATGACCTGCGCCAAAGTCAGATGCTTAACCGACTGAGCCAACCAGGCGCCCCTTATTTTTATAGTTTTTAAGGTGATATGTATGTCCAATGCCATGTGACACATAGATCTGTGGAGACCTAGAACTTTTCCATTCTCTGGAAGTTTTCTTCATCTCCTTTCCCAGTCTGTTCCTTTCCCCTCTGCTTTCTAATTATTTCTCCCCACCCCCCAGAATATCTTTACTCATTCTAGCACTTCATATAAATGGATTTACAGAGAATGTGCTCTTTTGTATCTGGTTTCTTTCTCCTGGTATAATGTCTATGAATTTTATCAGTATCTTTTTTCCCTCTCTACTGCCATTTTATCCAGGTTTATGGACACATAATTGACATATAGCATTGTGTAAGCTTAAGGTGTACAATGCAATGATTTGATATACTTATATGTTGCAAAATGATTACCACAGTAAGGTCAGTTAACAACACATCCATCATCTCATGTAATTACCTTTTTTGTGTGTGATGAGAACTTATAATATCTACTCTTCTATCAATTTATCTACTCTTAATTTTCTTAAATGGAACTTTTAGCAGAACAGATGTTTTAACACTAATGAAGTCTAATTTATGATTTTTCTCTTTTATGACTGCTGCTTTCCTTAAGAAATAGTTGCCTAGTCCATATTTAAAGATATTCTATGTTTCCTTCTAGTTTTACAGTTTCAGCTTTTACATTTAGGTCTGATCCATCACAAGGTAATTTTTTTGCAAAGTGTGAGGTAAGGGACTTTCCTTTCCCCATTTTGAATTACTTTGATGTTTTGTTAAAAATTAATCATATCAGTGTGTTCAGAGTTTTGGACTCTGCATTCTGTTCCATAGGTCTTGTCTGTCTTTTTGCCAGTAGTACATTTTTTCTTTTTTACATAGCCTCCTAGAAAACATTAAAATCAGGTAGTATAATTTTATAATTTTATAATAATTTTCTTTAAAAAATTGTTTTGGTTATACTTGGCTATTTCTATTTTCATATCAATTATAGAACTTCTTTAATTTCTTTAAAAATTCTTCTTGGGTGGGCTCCTGGGTGGCTCAGTCAGTTAAGCATCTGACTCTCGATTTCAGCTCAGGTCATGATCTCAGGGTTGTGAGATGGAGCCCCATATTGGGCTCCATGCTGGGCATGGAGCCTGCTAAAAATTCCCTCCCTCCCTCTCTCTCTGACTGCCCCCCGCCAAAAAGAAAAATGCTTCTTGGAATTTACTATAGTTAATATGTGAGATAGATATTCAACCAATATTGAATCTTTCATTTATGTAACTTTTTAAACCTTATTTCTGACATCAGTGAACTTATGTATGTTCAAAATCATAATTTGTTAGGTGCTGTCGCATCTGTTAAACTTAAAGATACAAACAAGGCATATTGTGTGAATTTATTGTTAATATCTGAATATTTCAAATTTCATAATAGTTTTAGAGATAATTAAAATGAACATATCCTTTAGTCAAAGACAAGCTGCATATTATTCAACACATTTTGGAACTTCCTTTTATCAAACTTATATGTAATTTACAATGAGGATGGAAAAACAGCCATTATATATATAAAGGTCTGCTTGAGTACAATGAAGTCTTGAGTGTTTTCTTTACAATATATATGAATTTATAATCATAGTTTATAAAGAACGGAGTTCCTTTGATGATATCTGTTGAAACATTATCCAAACTGATATGGAAGTGATATATCTTTAAAATGGTTATTTCTTATATGATAACTACAGAAATTATGCTTCTGTTTTACATGAGAGATGATGCTGAAATTCATGTACATATAATAGAAGCTGATAGGATGATAGCAATATGGACAAACTTATCTTTAAACACAATTGTAAGTTTTAATAATTTTAACTTGAGCATACGGAACATATATATAAAATATTAGAAATACCTATATTTAATAAACATATCTCCTTCTAAGAACTTCAGAAAAAAATCGCCTCCAGAAGAACACAGACCTTCCATTCATAGGAGAGAGTCTATGAAATTGTTTTACCCCCATCAACCAAATGCTCAAGTTCAGGAGTTGAATGAGAAATCTTGTCTTCGTCTGTCTCTGCTTTTTCCTCTGCTTTCTCCATTAGCTGCTTATCCTGACTTCCCAAATTCTTAATGTTAAGAGGGTCCCATAGTTCAGTCCCTGGATTCTTATATGTGTTTTCACCCATTTCCCTGACTTTAAATACTATCTTTATGCTGATAACTCCCTGTTTCAATTTACTTATTTCATTTTATTTTATGTTACCGTATCTTACTGGTTAAGTTTACAGTATTCCTTGTGGCTTACCACAGTTTACTTTCAAACGGTATACTACCTCACGTATGGTGTAAGAAACAGCCATACCCTTCCATTTATCCTTTCCTGTCCTTTGTATTATTGTTGCCAGATGTTTTACACTTCATATGTTAAAAAATACACAATTGCTTCTTAATTTTACCGAACACTATACATTATCTTTACAGAGATTTAAACAAGTGTTAAGTCTTTTACAGGTACCCATATATTTGCCATTTCTAGCAGTCTTCTTTCCTTTGTATGAATCCAAGTTTACATGTGGTATTATATTCCATCTGATATTATATATCTAAATAACTTCTTTAACATCTCTCTTTAATACAGTCTACTGTACAGAGTTTCCTCAACTTTTTCTAGAAGTATTTAATCTTAATTTTTGCTCTTTGCTGAATATAGATTTTTAATTTGATAGTGTTTTCCTTTTAACTACTTTTTTCATTTATTCATTCTTTTATTCTTTCATTCAGTAAAAGTTTCCTTGAATACTGATACTGAACCAGCATTAGGAATAGAGAGATATGTATCCTTTCAATTATTTAAAGATATGACTATTTTTTTTTTCTGTCAAGAAGACTAATTTATTTTTTATTTTTTTATTATGTTAATCACCATACATTACATCATAAGTTTTTGATGTAGTGTTCCATGATTCATTGTTTGTGCATAACACCCAGTGCTCCATGCAGAACGTGCCCTCTTTAATACCCATCACCAGGCTAACCCATCCTCCCACCCCCCTCCCCTCTAGAACCCTCAGTTTGTTTTTCAGAGTCCATCGGCAAGAAGACTAATTTTTATCTCTGTTCTCTAATGTGTCTATTCTGTGGTGGCTTCACAGGCATCTGTATCATTGGTTCTCAGTGATTTGATTATGACATGCCTTAGAGTTGTTTTCATTAAGTGTGTGCTGTTTGGATTTTGTTGTGTCTTTTGAAACTGCAGGTTTAAATTTTTCTTCAAATTAGAAAAGTGTTGGTCTTCATTTCTTTAAATATTTTTCTGTTCTCTTGTTCTAGAAGTTCAGTTATAGGTATTAATTACATTACACTTGATACTGGCCCACAGGTCTCTGATATACTGTTTATGTTCTATTCAATCTTTTTATCCTCTCTGAGCATTATTTTGAATAGTTGCTATGACTATGTCTTTAAGTTCACTGCTCTTTCCTTCTGCAATGTCTAATCTGCTATTAATTACATTCAGTGTGTTTTTCACATGAGTTATTTTTCATCTCCATAAGTTTCATTGGGGCTTTCTAAGTATCTTTTATCATCATGTTCATAATTTATTCAATCTTCTTGATCATGTGGAACATATTTATAATAGCTATTGTAAGGTCATTATCTCCTATCTTCTTTGTCATTTTTGGTTTTGTTTTGATTGGTTGAGTTTTTTCCTCTGAGTTATGTTTCTTGCATGAATGATAATTTTTAGTTGCATGCTAAACATTGTAAATGTGGGATATTAGGTATTGGATTTTATTTATTTCTTGAAATGATTTTAGATTTTTTTTTTTTTCTGGAAGGCAGTTAAGTTACTTGAAATCAATTTGACCCTATTATAACTTGTCTCTTAGCTTCATTAAGATGAACCTAAAACACCCTTAGTCAGAGGCTAATGTACCCATGCTGTTAAGATGGTACCCTTCAGAGAACCCTTCTTCATGCCCCATGTATTGAAAGATATTTCTATTCTTTTTTTTTTAAGATTTTATTTTTTAAGTAATCTCCACACTCAACATGGGGCTTGAACTCATAACCCCAAGATCAAGAGTTGCATGCTCCATTGACTGAGCCAGCCAGGTGCCCCAAGATCTTTCTATTCTGATTGATAGCAAAATACATTATTATCTACCCTATCGAACTCCTAGAGTTATTCAGCTTATTTTCCAGTGGTTCTTTTCCCACCCTTGGGTAGTTTTCTCTTATGTATACGCAAATTAGTAATCTGCCAGTGTCTTGATCGGATTCCTCTGCAGATTTTTGGAACTCTTGCTGTCTCTTTGACTCCCTCTCCTGTCACAAAAATCCTTTTCCTTCACACCTCTGATCTTTCCTTCTTCTGATCAGTGAGACCACTGGGCCACATTTGGACTCTCCTTTCCCAGAAACTGCCTCCAAGAAATAAACTTAGGCTTCCTATTCCTTTGGATAGCTTTCTGTGTGAGAAACAATAGGATTCTTAAGATAATTCTCAATTTGGTTAGGCATAATATTCAAAAGAGGATCATAGATTATTCAGGAGTTATTAGCTATAGGCCATAGAAGGTAGATAAAAAAGAATATAGGTTAAAATTATTTTTGTAAAAGTTTTGCATGTGTGGTGATGCTAACAATCTCTTGATAGGAGTTTGGAATATACAAATGTGTGTACTGTCAAAACTCAGCAAATCTACAACTCAGATTTCTGCATTTATTGTTATATAAATTTTACATAAAGTGAAAAACACTATAAACAATATTAAATTACATTTAATAATATGCATACTAAAACATTTAGTGACTAGTTATAGATATCTGCAATTTAATTTGCCTCAAAAATAAGATTGATTGATGAATGGATAGACAGATGAAAAGGCATGTGATAAAACAAGTGTAGTAAAATGTTAATGACAGAACATAGGGGATGAATTTAAGGATGTTCCCTCTAAAATTCTTTTCACTTTCTTGTGTGTTAGAAATTTTTTCATAAGGAAATGTTAAATAAACTAATATACACCTACTTCTTGCACAGAAAAATATGGCAAAACAGAGTAAGAGATAAAATACCAGGAGCCAAGAAGGAAGGAACCAGACAAACAAAGATTTCCTGACATGTTTCTTTTATTTTAAAATATTTCACAGATCAATGAAGTGAAAATTAGCCAAGACCCAGGGGAAAATTTGTGGCTGTTTGTGGGTGTTTGCAGGAACTTATGAATACCCCTGAACATCTGCAAAAATATTTTCTATTGACTATATACCATTCACAGATATGTTTTCAATGGGTAAGATAGTTTGCAAAAACTAGTATGAACCAAGCTGTACGAAAGGAAATTCTTGGCACATCAGTGCTCTAGTCTCTTCCCAATACAATATGGTTAAATGATTCTACTTACTGTATTTCAAAATGTGTTGGTACAGTGCAATACATACTTTTCCTTCCGGGATTAAGCAATATAAAGAGATGGCTAAAAGAAATGAGTCATGCTTTGTCAGAAATAACAAATAAATGGTAAAACTTATCTTTTCATATTATTTTTATTTGACTGTCCCAGAAAATTTTAGATATAATAGTTTTATTTGTACGGAATCTTCTATAATTAGAGATGGTAGCGGTTAACAGTTCTGAAAAATTTACCTAATTGTGAGTTCTGGCTATATACTTACGAGCTATCTACTTACTGGCTATATACTTACTAGCTAGCAATCTTTTTATACCTTCAGTTGTCTTACCTATAAAAACATATATAGTAATAGTAGTAATCTCCTAGATTGTTTTGAGGATTAAGCATTTATAACAGAAACTGAGACATCGTGAGTGCTCAAGAAATGTTAGCTAGCATTATGAAACTTAGGCTTACAGCTGGAAAATCTTGATCAGATAAACTCTTCACATATTCAGAGATCACTGGGACCTGAAACAGACTCAAAATTCTAGTTCTGCTACCTGTTCTAACCACGGTAAGTATTGTAGTAAAATGAGACCCACAAGATCTTGAAGAATGAATAAATAAAAGCTAATTCAGTGTCAAGTTGCTTAAAGGGATCCCAAAGGAGTTCTAAAATACAGCTTCTTAAGATAATTCTGGGGCCCCCTCCATGACATTTTTGGCTAACTACTTTGGGATGGGGTTTGAATTTCACTATGTTCTTTATTACCTCTAGATTTCCTCGCTCTGAGGCCATCTAGGGAAGAATTATGTGGAAAACAATGAAATAATGTTCCAAAAGAGCAAATAACTAATGAGAAATAATGAGTGAATAAAAATTATTAGAGTTTATTTCAACATGAGTATTGTGGTGATTACATTTTCCTAATCTATATACTGCACTTTATGTTCTTAAAAATATGTCAACCTTGTAAGACCTTGATGCCTTATAGTAAAACAAAATGTTATTTAAACACAAGTATATCCCACCTGTTGAGATTTATTAATTATAAGTACAGTTTCTGAGGCAAAATTTTTGCTCTCGTGAAAAGTTCTCTTAATATTGCTCTCTTCTCTGGTGGATACTGTGCTCATAAAATACTGTTGCAATACTACATTGATTTGTGAGAACCAGTCCGTACCCATCTCATAAACATAGTCAGATGCCTTTGAGATTTCTTTGGAAAAAGATAATCAAAAGAAGATTGGAAATAATAAAATCTTGACTCATGGAATCATTGAAATTAAGCCCAGTGTTGGCCTAACACCATCTTTGATTTATCTGGGTCACAGATGCCTGGGTACAGTCTTTGTGCACTACTTCTTTTGGACTGGAAATTAAGACTCAATTCGGGTGGACACACGTTTTGAAGAGTTTTGATACAGAAATCTAATAGAACCTGTGTTTGGTGAGTGCTTTACTCATTTGTTAGTTACATTTATGCTATAACTTCCCACCCCCCCGCCCCCATATTGGGTTTGGCTTATCATTTTTGGATACTGAAGAAATATCTGTTTCAGTTATAAGAAACACATTTTTTTTTTTAAACTCAGCAGGGATTTCTATTTAAGAATGTTAAGTGCAATAGGAAAGAAAATGTCATCATGAGTTTTTGGGTACATTACTAATCATCTAATTGAATTTTAATGGGGAGAGGAAAAAGCCTAGGGGTTATAATGAAAACATATTTTTTCACTCATTTATATTTATCATTCAAATGAAGTCTAGTAATAATATGCAGCAAAAAGATTGAGTAATTCTTAGCTTCTGCAGAGATTAGAGCAGCCACAATTCTTATCCCACTATCCCTTTATGTCCATTACAATCCCAAGCAACCTCAGTGTTCAAATATATCTATTAAATCATTGTCGAAATGATATGAAAGTTTAGGCACACTACATCTTGCAAACACTAATTTTGAGGTCATTTTGCATGATAAAAGAACCTTTGATATCTTTTACTTATCATGGAAAAATTCTGAAATAAAACTACTTAGAACACAACAGTTTATATAATATGCACTCTTTCTAAGGCTAATAAAATAACAATATAATTCCTAACAATACATTGAGTTTACAGAAAAATAATTAGGTAATTTTTTGTCCCTATTATAAGCAAATATTATATTTTTAAGTGATACTTATTAAAATATCTCAAAGACAGTTACCTGTTGTAGGTTGTATTACAGTTTACTGTATATGCTCTGATACTCCTGGCAGGAGGAACCTTTTCCCCACCACACTGAGGTAAGACTCAGCCATTGATGCTTTGGCCAAAAATGGTAATTGGAGGTGATGCGTATCTTCTTAGTAGAAGCTTTTAGAGTCAACATGTAGTTCATCATGACTCTTCCCCTATGACATGAGGACTGGCTGTTTCAGAAGAAGCTGGTCTGGGTGTTAGGGTCCCTGAGTTAGGATAAAAAAAGAGAGCAATGTCTACCCAGTGATGTGAGCAAAGAAGAAACTTTTTACATTTTTGTAAGTGATTAGAATTTGACCTGTTTTTTTTTTTTTTTGGTTATCACAGTATCATTTAGCCTATTATGATTAATATACATAACTAATACACAAAATATGTTCAGCTATACCAAACACATCTGTATGATTTTATAATACAGTGATAGTTTTAAAATTATGAAATTACATAGGTTAGAAAATTGTATCAGTGAGGCCAAAGTCATGGAAAGTAAACTTAATGGACTAGTTGATTTTATGTAAGCGTGACAGAATCTCCTCTGTAGGACAATATACTTGTATTTTATGCCTAGATGGTCATAGAGCAAATTTTATGTACTGGTCACAAGATGACAAAATGAGAGTGTGTACTTATCTCTCTGAAAATTTTAAATCTACAACATAAATACAAACAAATACTTTGATATTGGTGGGCTAATCTCAGAAAAAGCTAGATGTAAAGTATCAGAAGAATTATACTATACTTTTAAAATAAATTAAGTGTAAATTCCATTTGAAAATCAAAAAAACATTTTTATAGCTTTGGAAATCTTTATATGTAAATATCAAATTAACTAAGAAGTATCTAAATCTCTGCAACCACTTTCTCCTCATGTGTTTTTAAAATTACATTAATACAATAAATGTTATTTTTGTCTTATCTACATATAATGGAAAATAATATCTATCTTCTGTGTTTACAAATATCAAAGTCTTGGTCTATATTCTACCATTAAAAGTCTAACCCTTATTATTACAAATAAAATATTGAATGTGGTAGGTTATATTATTAGCTAAAGATTTGAAAAGAACTATTTTTGAGAATTTGGTGAAAAACATTAGCCATATCTGAATTCCCTTATTGTACATAATTATAATGTTTGATACATACTAAGTTTGAAGGTAAGGTAGAAGATGTGGTGATGGATGATGGTATATGGGTAATAAATTGAACTATTTTAAAGCCTATAAATCACATTCATAAGCTATGCTTATTAAAGTAGACCCAAAGGTCACTCAGAGAAAATTAGATAGAATGAAAAGCCATGGAAACTTAGGGTTATGATATAATGGCTGGTAGATTTGTTATACAGGTCGGTATTCTCAGTGAGAAATATTTAAAAAGCTAATTTGTTTGAACCCAGTGATGATGAAAATATAAAAGGTCAAAACTTGTGAGGTACAGCTAATATAGTTAATACACACAAAAAAATGTATAACTTTAAATTGATGTATTAAAATGAGTTCAGGTTTAAAAGTCAGAAAATTGAGTATGTGTATGTGTGTATACACACACATGCACACATGCATATGATCTGTTTGAAGTTTTATTATGTATCATTCGTCTATCTATGTGCCTGTTTAAAGTTATTGGAAAACTACCAGGATAGTGAGGATTTGAAGTGCTATGATCTTGAATAAAAAGTGAGCCCTACCTTCAAACATTTGCTGATATGTGAAATTGAGAAGCTTAGTAGAAAGCTGCAGCTGAATGATTGATGATCCAAGTAGAACTTCTTGTTGGCTCATTGAACTTCAGGAACAAAAATTGAAATTTGGGTACCATGGAAGAGAAAGACGTGTGTTGATACTCCCCCCCCCGCCCAAGGCTACACCCTAGGAATAGGAGAGAAATGGAAATAGAAAAGAATTAACAAAATCTGAAGCCCACATCTGAATTAGCTCAGTTTTTCCTTGGATGAGGGTGGTATATCCTTAGTCTAACCAACATCCAGATACAAAATGAATCATTTTTAGAGGAAAATTCCATTACACTGAGCTTTAGATTATCTGTATAATTTTTTGTATGCAATGTCAACAAACAAATAATTACTATGTATGCCAGGAGATTAAAAAAAAGAAACCCTCAAACTCCAAATAAAACACAGTTGAAACAGAACCATAGGGGGTTATGAAATAAATTGTGCTAATCCTAAGTACAAGAAGTTACAGTTGTATCAGAAATAAAGGGGACAATACTAGCAATTATACTGCTATTAAAAAGACTAGAAGTAGGGGTGCCTGGGTGGCTCAGTTGTTACGCGTCTGCCTTCGGCTCAGGTCATGGTCCCAGGGTCCTGGGATCGAGCCCCGCATCAAGCCCCGCATCGGGCTCCCTGCTCAGCGGGAAGCCTGCTTCTCCCTCTCCCACTCCCCCTGCTTGTGTTCCCTCTCTCGCTGTGTCTCTCTCTGTCAAATAAATAAATAAAACCTTTTAAAAAAAAAGACTAGAAGCAGAAGAAATAGATCTCAATTTATTTTAGGTGGCCAACATAACCTTGGTACAAAAATTTGACAAGGATAGTACATAGAAATTAGCTTACAGATGAATCTCTCCCATAAAGTTAAATCTAAAAGTTCTAAATAAATCATAAATAAATCCAGCAATATGCGAAAATGTTAATATGTAACAAGTGAATTACAGAATAAGCTTAACATATGAAATCGATATCAATTACCAAATTAACAGAATATTGTATAACTATTTCAATAGATGCAGAGAAGCACTGGACACATTCAACGTATTTAAAAAAATAGCTTAAACTGGACATGGAACAGAACTTTATTAATCTGTTGAAGAATATCAATAAAATCCCATAGAAATTTCTTACAGTAAAATATTTTAAATATTTCTCTTGATATACTAGTGAGATTGCATGTCAAGTTTTACCACATCTGTTTGACATCTTACTGTGGTTTCTAGTTGGTACAATAAGAAAAATAAATTAAAGGTATAAGAATTTGAAGAAATAAAACGTATTAACAAAATACAGGATTGTATATTTATAAAATCTATAGTTAGCTACAGATAATCTATTAGAATTAGTAAATGAATGCTGCAAAATCATTAGATATAAATCCAAAATGCAAAAATATCAAATTTTTTATATGTGAACAACAGTTTAAAATTTAAAATCAATACCATTTATAGTAGCATCACAAAAATAAAATATGAATAAATCTTGATAATTTTCACATAAAAATTAGTCTGCAAAAGTTGTGTAAGACTGGTGTTTTTCCTTTCTTGGCTGTTATAATTCACTGTAAAGCTATGTGGACCTGTTGAATGCTTTGTGAAGTAGTATATAATTTCATAATCAGTGGATGTTAGATAATTCAGATTTATTTTTCTTCTTATGTCAGTTTTCTAGGGATTTTTAATTTTATGTAAGTGTTCAATGGCAGCCCAGAATCTTTCTGCTAATGATGGGAACCACTATTTGTGAATTGATTCAGTTTCTGAGGGTGTTGCTAAATGCTGTAATCCATTACAGCATGTGCTATTGCTTCCTGTGTACTGTCTTGCATTAATGCTGGGGCAGTTTCAGGGGCTTCCACTTGACCCTTCCCACCATAATGTCTCTTAATCCATAGGTCAGGGAACAATCTAATGCCTTCCCATTGGTAAGTATGTACAGCATAATTATGTACTTTGTGGACTACAGAAATGATTCTAGGACAAGTCCATGGACTAACTGGACTCACTGTGAAATAGACTTGAATCAAGACTGGCCTCCAAAGCCTCCATTGTAATTAGCGTACCATGTAGGTGTAACTCTAGTAATGGTATCAATTTGGACTCTATTATCAATTTTATATTCTCCTTTAACTGAGTCAAATAGCTTTACTTCCATTTGGGAAAGGATTGTGGCACTTTAGTCTTTTTTCTCAAAGGGAACTGGCATCATTTTCCTTTGAAGGGTTTAGGGTCTCAGAATGGTTCTAGATCCAGAGACTGGATGGGAGATTTCACTTTTACATCATTGCAGCTCATCTCAACTTTAACTCCTCAGATCTTGATCTCTGTCTGTTGTCTTTTATGCAAGGACAACATCTTTTTTGTTAGCTGCCTAACTCGCTCTCATCATCAGTCTAATTTATTTTCCATTGCCACAGATTCCTGTGGCTCTAGGCACTCTGGTTGTAACTTCATCTTTGCTTCCTAATATTTTAATTAGTCTACCCTTCTTCTGACAGATACTATGACGTGATGTCTACTATTCCTGAATCTTATCATCCCCATTAACACCATGAGTCCAGTTCAATGAAAATATTCCCTAGTGTCAATTCTAGTCTAGAAATGACAACAACCATTTAGACCAAAGATCCCAATGCCTTTCTTTCTCATTTTTAAAAAAGATTTATTTATTTTGAGAGAGTGTGTGCAAGCGGGGGGGGGGGAGGGTGGCAGAGGGGAAGCAGACTCCCAGACTCCCCGCTGAGTGGGGAGCCCGACATGGGGCTTGATCTCCCCACTGGGAGATCATGACCTGAGCCAAAACCAAGAGTTGGACATTAACCAACTGAGTCACCCAGGCAGCCCCCAAATGCCTTTCAATGTAATGAATTCGTTACAGCTATAGCAAAGTGAGCATCTTTGGATGCTACTTACTCCCAAGAAGCATAGTCATCAAACTGTTCATATCTTATATAATAGATTTAACATTCCTGTTTACTTGAGCTCAATCCTCTGCCAAGGCAAATTATTTCATCTGATTTTCTGTAAACCATTATCATGTCCAAGTTTCTAGGATTATCCCAGCAGCGTATGAGGATTGAATCATTGGGAAAACTCTTTTTTTTTTTTTTTTAAGATTTTATTTTATTTTAAAGATTTTTATTTATTTGAGAGAGAGAATGAGACAGAGAGAGAGAGAGAGCATGAGAAGGGGGGAGGATCAGAGGGAGAAGCAGACTCCCTGCCGAGCAGGGAGCCCGATGCGGGACTCGATCCCGGGACTCCAGGATCATGACCTGAGCTGAAGGCAGTCGCCTAACCAACTGAGCCACCCAGGTGCCCTTAAAGATTTTATTTTTAAGTAGTTTCTACACACAGTGTGGGGCTTGAACTCATATCCCTGAGATCAGGAGACACATGTTCTACCAATTAGCCAGCCAGGTGCCCAGGGGACATCCTTTTCTGTCCATATAATATTTCATCTTCTTTAGTGTAACATCCACAAACTCATTTCTAGTCATGTTTTTTTTCAGTTGTACAGGCACATATTATTGAGTTCCTATAATTCTATCAGTGAGAAAACTATATACTCCCAGAATAGAGACTGCATTTCCCCTTTTGTCTGTGCTGAGAACATTACCCTTAATTACTTTGGAGGCAATGAGGTTTGAATCTTAAGGAGAAAGTCACCTTGTAAAGCATTTGGCTTAGATGAAGTCACTGAATGGTCTCTGGGCAAGATCAAGCTGTCATCCTCCAGCGAGGGAGGAGGGATCGCCTGTGGTGGAATAGTAAAAGTAAATATAGGGGCTCAGAGCTCTGTTGTGTCCACACATACATATGAATTTTTTGGGTCTCAGGATTCTACCTCTTTCTTCTCAGGGCCCTGATTTTATCATAGAAGACTATTTAAGATTGTACATTCAGTTCCTTTTGTACTTTTGTCACCCTTAAGATTAAATCCTCTGCCAGATATTTAGCATCTGGATTTAGCATCCATTTTCTGAGTTGGTAGCTGTCTAACTTTGGCTGGTGGTCATTCTCTTTCTTCAGTGCTTCTGGCAGTTAGCAAAGCCAGCCAACTTCATAAAAACTTTATAATAAATGTGTGTCCATACTTTCAAATACTAAAATTATTGTGTGAATCAGTGCTTTTACTTTAAACTAAATTTCATCCCAATCTACCACAAGGTAAAATTAGTCTTAATAATTGTAGTATTTCAACATGACAGGAGCTATCACCATCCCACTTATTAGTTTGGGTTCTTTGTTGGTTTCTGCCCATTGAATAATGTATTTCTAGAATTCTATTACAAGCAACTGTTTTCTGTGTCTACTTCATTACTCAAAGCAGAGCCTAAAAAATAATTTGGATGCAAGTAGTATATCCGGAAGGTTATCCCAGAAAGCAGAAGTGAGAGGGGCAGGAGATTAAGAAAAGGAAGGAGGAAAAGATAATATAAGAGTTTATTATCAGTTATGTTCTGGTGGCAAGAGACCTCAATTCTACTGGGATTTCCTGAAGACTGTCCAGAATATCTCCCAGGAACTCACTAAATTGCAGAAGACATGAGCATTTATCCAGTGGCTCTAATATCCTATTGGTTGAGGCATTCCCCTGGGAACACTGATTCGCCCCATATGTGGACTGTGCTATCCATGATGATATATCCGTAGATACTGTGACTATAAATTCATGTAGATTTCCTTAATCCCCAAACTTGTGTTAAAATTTAAGTATGGTACAATATTAAAAATTAACTCACTGATAGTTCATTTGAAAGATAAGGTGAGTTTTCATTTGTTAAATTCAAATAAAATTAGTTATTTGATCTATAAACAAACAACATACTAAATATTCAGTTTTAGAATAATAATTAATATCAGTGGCCTAATAGCTAGATATTTTATAATTACTTTACCAGATTATTCCTGCCCTATCAGTATGTGGCAGGACTGGATTTTCTGTTCTCAATCTCCTTTGGTCTTTCTGGTTTTTTGAATGAACATGGACTTTAAAAAAAAACAAAGATTTTATTTATTTGAAAGAGAAAGAGCATGAGCGGGAGGGAGGGGCAGAGGGAGAGGGGGAAGCAGACTCCCTGCTGAGCAGGGAGCCTGATGCGGGGCTCAGTCCCAGGATCCGGAGATCATGACCTGAGCTGAAGGCAGACGCTTAACTGACTGAGCCAACCCAGGTCCCCCTGAACAGGGACTTTAATATAATAGAAGTACTTGTCCTTTGCTCTCCCTTGCGAAGACCTAAATATTGTGTTCTTTAACCCACTGTAATTTTCCACTACTGCCTTCCTAGAATGAAGCCTGTTTCAAGTCTGTCTGGACTTGAACTCTGCATAAGAAGGATACTGACCAAAGAGAGAACATATTTCTGTATATCAACTTGAGGCTTGGACCCTCTTCTGGTTCTGTGTGTGGTTGTGATGCACTTACGTTAAGATTGCCTTTTTTCCCCCCCATCCTGGGTAGGAACTTTACCTGTGTATCTTTTCAGAATTTGTATCACATAATGTATTTGAATGTTACCTTTCAGGATTTTGACATTAGTATAATTGTCTGGCATGCCTAAATCAACATTCATTGTAGAAACAAGCTAGATACCCTACATTATATCACCAAACTGTCACTGGAATGATTTCTAAGACTAGGAATTTGTCCAAGATAAACAGTTATGGTATAGGAATAACCTCTCATAAGGAGAAAAATACCATGGAGATGGATGTGCTAAACAGACTATTGCCCTTGAAGTGGTTGGATAAGGGAAAGTGAGCTAAAGTTAAAAATGCATATTTTAATCAGAGAGTTTGGACTATGCTGTACTATTTGAATTTATACGATGAGACCCACAGTAAATATCTAGCTCAATTTATCCAGGGACTGTTGTCTATGAAGAAAGGTTTTTCTGCACTGAATAATCTGGAATTTTAACATAAAGTTGGATTGCTTCAATTTTTGGGAAGTCTATGAGGAATATTCAAATTGATAGGATGATCTTTGCCAACATGAAAGTCAAATGCACCATCACAAGTTGTGATGATTTAATGGGACAAGTAGTCAACCTGTGCTGGATGTTAACATACTGTAGGGAAGGAAAACTTGTCCTTTCTTTTTTTCTAGGTTCTTTGGCTGGCCTCATAATTAAATTGACATAAGACAGATTAATAGGAGAAAAACTAAATTTTAATTTTGTATATAAAGGAGTTCATAGAAATCTGAGACTCAGAGAAGTGACCAAAGCAGGTAGCTTTTATATCTTTTAGACAATTTGTGAAGAATTAGAAAAATAAGTTTGGAATTTGGGAAGCAAATTAATGAAGAATAATACAGTACAGTCTTCTTGGTCCTAAATTTCCTATCTCTGGTGATAAGGATGCCTCTCCCCAACAGGTGCAGGAAGGGTACCCTTTACATGGTGAATTTATTTCCTGCTTTCAGAGGGACAAAGGAATGGCTCAGAGGTCCTTCTTGCACTGACTGTTTCTTAAGTAATTTTAATTCAAAATAACCAATATGCCAAAGTGGCATATTTTGGGGCAGCCTGCCCTGAACCCTATCACCCTACCAATACCAAGGACTCAAATCTTATTCAAGCATATGGAACCTGTGAGAGGGAAGGAAAAAGTTCAAACAATAAATTAAACACAGAAAAGAATTTTTCTTTTTTCCTCTTTTTTTTTTTTTTTTTAGAAAATAAGTTTTCAAAGATAATTGTCAGGATCAGAAAGATAATAGATGTTGAAAGAGTGTGCTAGATCTAAGAGGTTTTGTCCAGAATTATTTCACTAATTGAAATCAGTTTTGTCTATGTTTATGCTTCCCATAGGACGAAATCCAGCAAGCCCAGGGAGACTTTCCTTACTAATTAGGGACATAAAGGGCAGGATGCAGCACACTAAGGTAAGATAAATTAAAAGAGAAGCTACAGGGAAGCAGAAAAGTTTGAGTGGGATGTGGATTTTGAGAATGAGAAGTAGACTGAATTACACAATCCATGAACCTTTGGATATAATGCTATAGAGAACAATAAGAGCCAATGATATAAGGGAACATATTAAAGAACTTTTAATCAATGAAATTTTATCTTGGTGTCAGGATCCATTAACATTTCTACTTATATTGATATATAAGAAATTTGAAAAAAATTAAATGTAGGCTAGAGGACTTTATTAGTCAAAATCCTGACAGGAAACAAAAGGAGTATTTAGCCTCACTTAAAGAGGTTTGGGAAGGGCTAAGGGAACCACTAAGGGATGTTGAGATATCAAGGAAATAGCAACAGTGGAAAGCCATTACTACAACTAAGACTAAAGTAGTAATACAAGAAAACAGGGCTACCAGAGCCCATGAACCTCAAGCCACTGAAGGGAACCCTTATGACGTCTGTGACCTCCTGTTCTCTTATCTTCTGCCAAAACTTTCATTGGCTGAACCCCGCTTCAAGTCAGAGGGCAATGAAACTAAGTATTCTTTGAGTTCACACCTCCTTGTCATTTCAAGTCACAGGGCAGCAATTCCCCCCACTCGGAAAAAAAAAAAAAAGAAAAGAAAAAAAGAAAAAGCTAAAAGGAGTGGGGAATGAATCAGAGGAGAAAATGAAGAATAAGTATTTTGGTGAGATGGAACAAAAAGGATCAAGATTGGTGGAAATTCTGCTCCAAATACTAAGATCCTCAAATGCTTTCCTATTTCCTAATGTTAAGAGTCACAGTGGGGTCTATGGGAGAAGTATTATCAGATAAGGCTGACTAGAAAATAATCTTTTTTCTTTCTAGGTTTGACCTGTTGGAGAGAAAGAATGCCTCAGGGCATTCTTTTGAGCCCCACTTTCTTCTAGATACCGAGGGAGAGGGTATTTGGGGAATCTGATGTATTTTGAAATCTTGGTGTATTTAGAAAATAATCTAGAGAACTTTGGGGGGAAAAAACCCATTGTCTCCTTATGTTAACAGTTTGTCTTAAAGAAATAAGGTTGAAATCTTTGGTTGACGAGTGTTCTTTTGCACTTCTCTGATATTTCTGTAGAATATACAGAAATTTTGTTTCTTAACAGCAAGTAAAATCAAATTTAGAAATTTCTCCTAGCATTCTCCTTGGTCTACCAAATGTAGACAACTAAAGATCTTTTTGAGGTTTAGTATGTATTATAGTCATTCCATAAATCAAAGCTCTCACAATTTTGTTTTTGAGATGTCACTAGAATCTCAGTCTGGCTTTGTCAGGGGAATCCTTAGTAGGTCCACTGGGACTGTTGATATTGGAACTGGGAGAGAAGCAGGCTGAAATAATTATTAACACTAGGGAAACAAGTTCCCAAAGTATTCTGTGTCTCCCTCTGAGTTTCACTTCAAGGGTATGCTTGTGTGTGTTGGTATAATAAAAAACAAATAAAATATTTGGTCTTTTCACCCTGTTCCCAGCACAGAAGTCCTAAAATGCCTGGGAGCTTCTCAGTGATAAGTGCCTTTTGTATGCTAATGAGATGACTGGTGGCTTCAGGCTGGGGTTGTTCACCAAAGAGACCGAGGCTTAATTAGTGGATTAGCACTTTCAGCCTCACCCTCTGACCTCCAGGGAGGGGAAAGGGACTGGAATTGAGGTTAACAAACTATTGAGAATGATCTAATCAGTCATGGCCATATAATGGAACCTCCAGAAAAGCACTAAAGTTTAGGGTTCAAGGAGTTTCTGAGTTGGTGAACATATCAAGGGTGATATGCTTCGAGAGGACATAAAATTTCTGTACCGCTCCCTTCCTTCACGTATCTTGCCCCTATACATCTTTTCCATTTGGCTATTCCTGTGTTGAATCCTTTATAATTAATGAGTACATGTAAGTGAAGTGTTTTTCTGATTCGATGAGTCAGTCTAGTGAATTTGGAACTTGAGAAAGGGTTTGTGGGAACTCCTGATTTATAACTAGTTGGTCAGAAGTACAGATGTCTTTCCATTCTTCCTTACCACTTTTGACTGGTACCTGAAGTGGGGGTGGCCTTGCAGGACTGATCCTTTAACCTGTGGGGTCTGTGCGAATTCTGGGAGTTTATGTCAGAATTGAGTTGAATTGTTGGACACCCAGTTGGTGTCAGATAATCACACAATTTGGTGTTAGAAGTGGTGTCAGAAAAAAAAAAAAAAAGACATCAGCATATATATAAACAATTATTGAGATGTACACTTAAAATCAATGCACTTCACATATTTAATGTGTGTATATTGTACTTCAGCTAAGAATTTTTTTAAAAAAGCTTGGATCCCAGCTGGTGATTACCCTTGGGGTAGTTTTTGCAAATGTGTATGAACTTTTAAATTACTCACTGACACCAAGAGGAATCTTAGGATCCATGTAATTTTACTAGAACTCTGGGAAATATAGACTTATGGCCCTTATTATCAGAATTTATCTGAGAAATAAGCCATAGACCCTTTTAAAAAAAATGAGTTTTATCTTGAAGTAGACTCTTGATAGGTAAGCTCCTTGGTTGTACCTTCCTTATCATCTTCGCTGGTATTTTCCCTTCTTCATCTCTAAATGTTAGTGTCTCTGGGTTTTGACCCTGGTCTTTTATTCTCTGTTTACACACGTGATCTTAATGTGGGTAAAGCTTTACATCCTATCTATATGGTGATGATTCTCAAATTTATCTTATAATCCTGACCACTCCACTGAACTACATACTTATATATTCCCTATTCTACATCTCCATTTAGATGTCTAATAAATATTCAATACATCCTAAACAGAGCTCTGTATGACCAATTGATAAACCTATTATTCCCGTTTTATATTTTAGCAATAGTTGGCACCACCTGTTGCTCTGGAGAAAATCCTAGAAACCATTCTTTTTTCCTCTCATTTTATTGTAACCATATAAAATGCAAGTTCTATAACTATCTTCAAAATATGTTAATCTTCAAAAATGCCCACATTCATTATCTTTGATTCTTGTATGTCTGATGGCATTAGTCCAAGTCATTATCACTTCTCTTTTGGATTTCTAAGAAAACATGACTTTTCTGCCTCCAGTCTTGCCCTCCACGGGCAATTTTTCTCAAAGCAATAAAAATAGATTTTTAAAAACATACACTAAATACGACACTTCCTTGGTTTGCGCACTTGTAATTAGCAACTCACTCAGAATAAGATGGAGACTGACCAACGAATGAGATCTTCATGCCCCTCTCACTACAATTATCTCGTGACTTTTCAACCCAGTCACTACATTGTAGCTACAATTACCTTTCTACTCAGCTTACAAGTTTGTTCTCATTTCAGGATGTTGTTCTTCCTGCTCTTTGCTCATTATGCTTTATCGTTGTATCTTAACACTGTTCACATTCCATTTCATCCAGAATTTTGCTTAAATGTTCCCTTTACTGACCAACAATTGTGATAACTTCTCCTATCACTCTCTAACCTCCCCTGCACTTTTGCCCTTTTTTTAAAAAGATTTTATTTATTCATTTGAGAAAGAGAGAGAGCTTGCATGAGTGAGGGGAGGGGCAGAGGGAGAAGGAGGAACAGACTCCCTGCTGAGCTGGTAGCAGGACATGGGGCTTGATCCTAGGACCCCTGAGATCATGACCCAAGCTGAAGTCAGATGCTTAACTGACTGAGCTACCCAGGTGCCCCTCACTTCTGTTTTTTTATAACACATAACACAACTAGATATTTTTATTTTTTTATATTGTTTTCACTTTTCTGTTTGTATGGCAAGACTCTAAGCCTGAGAGGACAGGGATTTGTCCGAGTTTTCCAATGGATCTCTAGGAAATAAAAAAAAAAATGCTTACATGTAGAAACCCAATATATATGTTTGTGGAAGTAATCAATGAAGTTCAAGGAGAATGTACAGAATGATAAAAACTCCTCACATATATCCCTACAGAAACCAAAGGGAGGACTTTAAAGTCTCTTTAGTCATTAAGGTTTTAGTGTTAATTAGAGTTAAGAATCTGAAATGCTTTCTTGGCTGTTCCAACTTCCCCAATGCAGGCATTTCTAGTGAGGAGGTGTTAGACATGTTGGATAAAACATATACACACATACTGTCTTGAAGAAAGGAGACAATAAAAATGAGAGATTGAAGCTATCTTCAAAGCTGCACCCATAGCAGCCAAGAATTATATAACCCTATATTTATCCTTGCTCAACAAAGTGTGATGGAAAAATATTCTGATAGCCCAGCGTATTTGAACCTAATGCTACATGAGAGAGAGAGAAAGAAAATTCTTGATGAGAGTGAAGGTGAAGCTTTCTTCCAAAGCACAAGAGTTTACTATAAGAATGAAAGAAACTAGCTCTAATTCATGAGTTAAAATAAAATAAATAGCTAATGACTAAAGATAGGCTCTAAGAGCAGTTGACACTGGGATTTTTAAATCTTAGGCAAGGGAAAAGATACTTGAGCACAATGGGCTAAGTTTTCTTTAATGGGCCATGATAACTGGAGATGTCAATATAGAATGTGAGAATAGCAATATAGAATGTGATACATTGAGAAAATCTGCATGGCTTAACTAAGTGATCCATTGAGAAATGAATCAGAGTAACACACTTTCATAATACATATGCACTATTTTTTTTTTATTTTAGGGTGTTCAGAGGGAAGTAATGGTCTCTTACACCAAGCAGTCTGAACCCAGACAGTATACTAATAGAGATCATTTCCCGTTGTACATCCAGAACTCTTCCATCTGGATTCAGAGAGCTGCAATTATGGCATATGCAAATACAATGATACCTCACTTTATGGAGTCACCTCTCAGACACAATTCTAACCATGTGAAAGGGGGTTGAAAATCTTAGGCTTTGGGAAAGTTTTTTATTTGGCGGCTATGAAAATATCTGGAGTTGCAAAACCTATAACAATCATAATACTGGACAGATTTTAGATAGTATCTTGTGAAAAGAACCTGAGTACATGAATGTTAACTGGTAGAGCAGGACAGGGGAATCCATTGCTGAGAGGATGGCTCAGTCATGATGCAGTGGTCTTGGAGGGGGGTAACATGTCCAAAGGAACCCAGGAGCCTTTTAAGTGTCAGAACTGTCAGGATGAAGAGTGGAAATAATACATGAAACTTAAGAGAAAGGCATTAAAGTATTCGGAAAATATGTATGAAGAATAGTTGATGCAAATCTCTGCTTTCACTCTGCCCCTCAGACAGAAAAAGATAAAACAGAGAAACTAGAGTCTGTTTCTCTTGTTGTTTATTTTTTAGATTCCATATATAAGTGATATCATCATATTTGTCTTTATCTATCTGGTTTATTTCACCTAGCATAATACCCTCTAGATCCATCCATGTTGTTGTGAATGGCAAGATTTCATTGCTTTTATGGATAACATTCCATTGTGTTTATATACCACATCTTTTTTATCCATTCATCTATTGATGGACACTTAGGCTGCTTCCCTATCTTGGCTATTGTAAATAATGCTGCTATAAATGATAGAGGTGCTTCTATAAATGATTAGTGTTGTTGTTTTCTTCAGGTAAATACCCAGAGTTGGAATTACTGGATTACGTGGTACTTCTAGTTTTAGTTTTTTGAGGAAACTCCATACTGTTTTTCATATTATACATACCTACATAATTTCAATATACATTCTCACCAGTATTGTAAGAACTTTCTCTTCATTTCCTTACCAACACTTATTATTTCCTGTGTTCTTATTTTAGCCATTCTGATAGATGTGAGGCAATATCTCATTGTGGTTTTGATTTGCATTTCCCTAGTTAATGATGTTGAACTTCTTTTCATGTGTCTCTTGGCCATCTGCAGGTCTTCTTTGGAAAAATGTCTTTCAGGTCTTTTGCCCATTTTTTAATTGGATTATTTGTCTTTTTTGTTTGGTTTTTTTTTTTGATGTTGAGTTGTAAATATAAAGAACAAATTGGTGGTTACCAAGGGGAGGAATGTGGGATGGGTGAAATGAGTGAAGGGGATTAAGAGGTACAGACTTCCAGTTATAAAATAAATAAGTCATGGGCATGAAAAGTACAGTATAGGGTATATATTGAATAATATTGTAATATACTTATGTGGTGAGCATTTTGTATATAATTCTTGAGTCACTATGTTGTACACCTAAGACAAATTTAATATTATATGTCAACTATACCTCACTTAAAGATTTAAAACAATTCCCCTCCAAATAAAAGTGAAGCTAATCTAAAATAAATCGAGAGATGCTTCTTCATTTAAATTTAATGAATATTTTGGTGAAATTTAAGTGACTGTTTAATGGCCAAAGTAAAAGTTCAGTGTTCTCTTATTTGAGGTTCTGGCAAATTTGAGGGAAGGTTTTTATTTTTATTTTTTTTAAAGATTTTATTTATTTATTAGAGAGCTCAAGCAGGGGGGAGTGGCAGGCAGAGGGAGAGGGAGAAGCAGGCTCCCTGTGGAGCAAAGAGCCCGATGTGGGGCTCGATCCCAGGACCCCGAGGTCATGACCTGAGCCAAAGGCAGACGCTTAACCTACAGAGCCACCCAGGTGCCCCAGGGGAAGGTTTTTACACACTCACAGGAGTAGTGATGTCCACCAGCAAACAAATCATACCTACATACACATTTATTTTTATTGCTTTATTATTAAATATGAACAAACTAGGATAGCCATTCATTTTTTTTTTAAAAGATTTTATTTATTTATTTGAGAGAGAGAATGAGATAGAGATAGCATGAGAAGGGGGAGGGTGAGAGGGAGAAGCAGACTCCCTGCTGAACAGGGAATCCGATGCGGGACTCGATCCCGGGACTCCAGGATCATGACCTGAGCCGAAGGCAGTCGCTTAACCAACTGAGCCACCCAGGCGCCCCAGGATAGCCATTCATTTTAAGAAAACAGGAACATAAGAGAGAATGAGAGAGATAAATAATAGAAAAATATGGAGGAAGTAAGTATTTTAGGGAGAGAAGAGACTATTAAGATAACAGCAAAACAACAGACAAAAATTCTTACAAATAAAATCTTCCTGGCATGCCTGGTGGCTTATTGGTAAAGCATTTGCCTTAGGCTCAGGTCATGGGATTAAGCCCCATGATGGACTCCCTTCTCAGCAGATAGTCTACTTCTCCCTCTCCCTCTGGCCCTTCCCCCACTAGTGCTATCTTTCTCAAATAAATAAGTAGAATATTAAAAACAAAACGAAACCAAAATCTTCCCTAATTAGTCTCATTAATCTGGGATATTCTTCCTTTGGAAATATAGAATGTAATAATAAAAGATCAGAGAATAAGGCAAGTTTCATGGAAATTAAATGCATGAATGTTGCAATTAAAGAAAAGCCACAAACAATTTAAAAAATGAGAAATTTTGTTAGATCAAGTCAACAACTTTATGAAAAGTAGGGCAAAAAGATACAGTAAATATGAGAGAAAATATAAAACATGGATATGATTAATTCAAGAGGTCTGTTGGTTCACACCCCTCCAGGAGGTTCCCTGATATAATCTGAAATTGGCCTCTTTACTTAGAGGGCAAGGAGAGACCAAAGAAAGTGGCAGGCCACTCCAGGTTGGTAGGTGGCTGTTTCAGTGAGCAAAGAAACCTACATATGAGGCTTGTCTTAGGGGGCAGCAAGACAAATGGATCTCTGCACCCACCCTCCAAATCTTAAAAGTTAAATCTTAAAATCTTAGAAAGAGCCCTTAACTGGGTTCAATCTGGTATATGATGCAGGTGTTAACACCACACCATTATCTCAAGGCTGTGTCCATGGAGTGGTCCCTGGGAGTGGGGAAGGCAAGTGAAAACCACATCCCAGGCCTAGGTGAGGGGGTTCAGAGCCTCTGGGTGCCTGGATCCAGCTCACGGGTCAGTCAGTGGTCACATCTTTTTGATGACTTTCCCCAACAAGTCCAAAATTAGAATAGGAGGAGTTCCCAAAAGAATAAATAAAATGGAGAAGGGTGCCCCATTTTACATTCCCACCGTTAGTATGAAAGGGTTCCAAATTCTCCACAATGTCCCCTAAAGTTATCTTTAAAAAAATTAGTCTGACAGATATGAGGTGGTGATATCTCATTATGGTTTTGATATATACTTCCCTGATGATTAGCAATGTTTAGTACTTTTTCATATACCTGTTGGCCATTTGTATGTCTTCTTTGGAGAAATGTATATTCAAATCCTCTGCCCATTTAAAATCTGTTTTTTGTTTTCTTTTTTTTTTGCTATTAGGTTGCAGGAGTTCTTTTTGCTTTATTTTTTTTCTTTAAAAATAATTTATTAGTTTTGGCACAAAATACAGGGAAGCACAAGGGCACTGCCTGTGACCCCTTGGCTCTACTTCCCAGAATACACATCAGGAAATACCTTTATACAGCACCAGGCTTGGTCCCTAACATCCTCATACCCTAACAGCTGAAGAGTATAGCACCTAACCATGTGGGAAGTTTAAACATACCCTGTTCACAGTGCAGGGTTCCCCTCCAATCATGTTTCAGATCTCTTTTGCAAATAGGGAAACTCTACTAGTTGTTTCAACTGTATATTTCTTAGAACTCTCATGAATGAGTAGGTCACAAGCAATTAGGTCTCAAAGCTCTTAGAGCTATTTAAACGTTTTAGAAGGCCTTTCTTAAGAGCAGTTACTAAGGCCCTTTCTATGTTTCCAGCATTCTAAGCCCCAGGCAGCCTATGGGCACCTGGACAAGCAGCCCCTGGAAGTCCCCTATATCCTAGGGCAGGATGGAGGAAGTGTGATGTCTCCATCTTTTTTTTTTTTTTTTCAAGATTGCTATGGCTATCTAAGTCTTCTGTGGTGAAAATGCTGTTGGAATTTTGATAGGAATAGAATCAAATCTGTGGATTGCTTAGGGGAGTATGGCCATTTTAACAATATTAAGCCTTCCAATCCATGAACACAAGATGTCTTTCCATTTATTTGTGTCTTTAATTTTTTTCATCAAAGTAGTTTTCAGCATACAAGTCTTTTACCCTTTGCTTATGTTCATTCTTGAGTATTCTATTCTTTTTGATGCTATTATAGAGAGTATTATTTTCTTTCCTTTTTGAATAATTCATTGTGTATAGAAACACAAGTGATTTTCATACATAAGTTTGTATCCTGCAACTTTACTGAATTTGTTTATTTGTTATATGTTTTTTCGGTAGAGTCTTTAGAATTACATATAAATAAAATGATATCACCTCTAAGCAGATAATTTTACTTCTTCCTTTCCAGTTTGAATGCCTTCTATTTCTTTTTCTTGCCTCATTGTTCTAGCTTGGACTTACATCTGTACTTTTGAAATACTAGAAGCATCTTTATGTGTTATATAAAATTTCACTCTAGAAGATTTTTTAAAAAGAGTCTATATTAAATGACAATGCACTTTGAGTCAGGGGGAGAAAAAATTAAAAACCCAAAACTTCTTACAGTTTATTCAAAATAAAAATATATATAGATTATGAAAATACAGGTTTATCATTTCCATCATGTAAATGGATCCATTATGTGTTATATAAAATTTTTGGTCAAATGAACATGATTTGAAATGAAGAGTATCTTGAGATGAGTTTACAAGATATTTTTTTATTCTCCTCATTAATTAGTAATCAATTATGAATATTTCTTACATTTTCCATCTTTAAACACTTAAACAGTAGATTACTATGGAATGAAATTATATCGCACATGCCTGAGAATTATATAAATGAATGATGGTAACAACTAACAGGGTGGTTAGAGGTGTTCAGACTGAGTAAATGAATCATGAACACACTTACCTGATCATAGAACTTACACATGTCTCCTCTGAATCTTTTCATCTGCCTTCAAGTGATTCTTACATGGATGGAAATAACATTGACAATATTTGTTTTTAATTGTTAAAAAAATATATATATATTGAAAATGGAGAGCTGGGGCGGCTGGGTGGCTCAGTCGGTTAAGTGTCCACCTTCAGCTCAGGTCATGATCTCAGGGTCTTGGGATCGAGCCCCACATTGGGCTCCCTGCTCAGTGGGGAGCCTGCTTCTCCCTCTCCCTCTGCCTGCTGCTCCCCCTGCTTGTGCTCTCTCTGTCAAATAAATAAGTAAAATCTTAAAAAAAAAAAAAAAGGAGAGCTATTCCATGTTTATAGCCTGTGACTCCCGAACACTCTAGAAGAAGTGAAAAAAATCCAGTCACTGTAAAGATTCTAGAGAAACCATTTTCCTTTATCTATCAATGATGCTGCTAGTCTTCACATGTACATCACTGTGATTAACCTTATTAACATAGATTCTATTGTTCAGCATCTCGTCTTTTATTGGCTAAAGTATCTGAGGTATTATTTTAAACTTAATTGCGATCTATGAAAACCTTTGGTATTTATTCAGACTCCACACATCCTGTGAGATTGGGCTTCCACTGGGATGATCTGTGGCAGTTGCAGTGCCTCAGGTCTTATTCCGCCATTCTGTGTTCCACTCCTGATGCTTAGTGCATCCCAGACCATCCTCTCCCTGCCTCTCCATTGGGAATGCACTTATTCCCCCACCTACACCTGAAGTCATATAGTTCACCCTGCAGACTCCAATTACACCCTATTTATCTTCCTGGGAAACCCTGTACTCTGCCTACCTGGACCAGTCCCTACCCAGGCCCTCTGGATATCTCTCATGATATTCAAAAGAAAGAAAGAAAATCCAACACTAAGTCAGATGTGTTCATTAAACTTACCGCAGTAATCTCTTCACTGTGTGTGTGTGTGTGTATGATATATGTATCATATATATAATATATGTTTACTATATCATTTTTTAAAATTTTTATTTATTTGAGAGTGAGTGAGAGAGAGAGCGAGAAGAGCAGGGGGAGGGGCAGAGGGTGAGGGAGAAGCAGACTCCCCACAGAGCAGGGAGCCAGATGTGGGGCTCGATCCTGGGACTCCAAGATAATGACCTGAGCCGAAGGCAGACGCCTACCCCACTGAGCCACCCAGGCGCTCCTACTATATCATTTTTTAAATTTATTTTTTATTTTTATATCATCACTATTTTTAAAGTCCAGAGTTTATAATATGTGGGTCAGAGCTCTTCCCCGAAATCAAGTTTATAAATTCTCAATTGGCTTGTGAGGCCAATAGAGATACTTTTTGTCCGGTTTGATTTCTGAGTAGACTTCATTCAAGTTCTCAGTGGTCATCTGACCAAATGGAATTATGTTCTTCCTCTTGCCCAGCTCTTTCTCATACTCTTCGATCCTGGCCTTTCAGGGAGACAAAAACTTAGTACAACTTTTCATATCTTCTTTTTCTTCAGCATCTACCTGGACAGTATATTTATTCTCTGACACAGAAATTTCCAGGAAATTAAACTAAAAGACATACTTAAGAAAAAAAAAAAAAAAAGCAAAGATAGGACTCTGCTTCTAGATTTTCTTTGACCTTTCTTCAAACTAAAGAAGAAAAAGGAAGAAGCAGTTATGTAGGCTATAGTTTTACTGAAACTATAAAACCATTAATGATGTTTTTATCAAACTGAAAGAGATTACTCTTAACTCTTGAAAATGTTAGAAATAGCTTTTCTTTCTTCAAATTCCTCTTGGCAGCATATTTCAAGTTTGCTTTTGTTTGGTGTTTTTGTTACTTTTCACAAATACATAACTAATGAATAGGTTTTCGGTTAAGTTCTAGTGAATGTTAGCCACTTAGAACTCTTAGAAACTGCCAAAGCAACAGAGAGAGTTATTCAGGATGTGTTTTATGAAAAAGCCTGTTACTGTTATCATGAATATATAAAGGCTAGCACAAAACTTAAGTTTGGCTTTATAATATTAAAAAAAATGACTAGTACATGTTTATGCTGGTGGGAAGTATGATATAACAATTAAACCAAATATAATTTATGATTGTTACAATGGGATCTGGATAGTGAATTTTTGGTGACTTGGGTCATAATAATGAGCTGTATTTGTCCAGTAATTGTGCTCAGAAGCTTCAAGTACTTGCAGAAAAGATTTCACTCATCTTTATAATATCCTTTTCATCAGAAGATATTTGAGTGGAGATAGGAGGCAAGAATGCAAATTGCTTATTAAATCAGAAGAGGGGTGAGGAGAGTTACATATATTCCAAGTGACCCATCATTACAGTACAGCTGTGTCCCTGCGTGTAACATGTGCATGGGAACGGTTTGCCACATGCTTTAGAATTCTTCAGTAGATTGTACCAAGCATTAATATTGCCAAAGGCCCCAGGCATTGGCAAAAGCTCTCTCCATTTGTTATCCCATATGTGATATTATTTGTGTCTTGGTATGTTTAAAACTGGAAAATTTTGTTTATGGGCTTTTTAATGTGTGTGCATGATTTTAAACAAGTATTTTGCATTCTGGTACTTAGAACAGCCTGTAAATATCCAAATAGATATAAGAAGTGTGAAGTTTACAAAAAACATTCCAAATATTACAGCTACCTTTAAAAGAGAATCAAATTTACAAGCTTTAGGATGAAGAGCAGGACCCTTTCCCCTAATGGTTGTTTGTTAAAGGGCCTAGAAATGTTCATGTGTGACACAAGAATAGAAACATAACAAATTGACATTAGATACAGACTCCTTAAGAAGCACTGAAGAAGAGATTTATTCATTCATCCATTCCACAAATTTTCAGCTCCTACAAGGTACTGTGAAAATCAGTTATTCAATTTTCAGATATTATGTGCTCTAAGAAATAGAGCTAGTAAAACATTTTTTTCAACAATTAGATTAGGAAACATTAAAAATATTTGACAGGTTGAGGACTACTAGTCAGGTCTTCTGTAGGATGTTGTTCCGTGGGGATTTGTCTGACGTTTTTCTCATGATTAGACTGGAGTTACGGGTTTTGGGGGACAGTACAGAGGTACAGTGTCATTCTCAACACGTGTATCGAGAGTATATACTATCAGTATGATTTATCACTGTCTATGTTAACTATCATCACCTAGCTTGTGGTAGTGTTTGTTAAGTTTACCAAAGTAAGTTAGTCTTTTCATCTCCCTCCCTTTTCATGGTCCTTTTTGGGAAAAGCACTTTCTGAAGCAATAAGGAGTTATGTTCCTCCTACTTGAGGGCAGAATACCTATATAAATTATTAGGAAATTCTGTATAGGAGATTCATTTATTGTCCCTTATTTAGTCAGTCATTTTTTATATCATTATGGGCTCAGGGCAAGGAAATATAAATAAAGTATGGATTTTAGCTATTGATAATGTATCAGTATTGGTTCATTAATTATAACAAATATAACACACTAATATAAGATGTTAATATGAGGGGCAACTGGATAAATCTCTGTATTATCTTTGCAATAATTCCCAAATCTAAAACTGTTCTAAAATTTAAAATCTTATTAAATAAAAAAATACCTTCTTCAGAAAATAATATTAAAGCCTTCAGGAATTATCAAGGTCTGGAAATCAAAGTCATACAGTTTTAGTGGAAATGTGAATTGCCACAATCTGTCAGTAACTACCGAAATGTTAATATGCACATATTCTTTGGTACATCAGACTCATTTCTAGAAACCTATTCACTAGAAACAAAAGCAAAATGCAAGTGTGCCATTGCAGCATTTTTTGGTAATAGTCATAACAAAATATAAAAAACAAAATAACTTAAGACAGCCTGCCTAATTATTCAACAAGGAGTAATGGTTGAAGGAACTGTGATACTTGCTTAGAGTGTAGCCATTCTCTGCACAAATCCATTCTCTGGAAAATATAATGAAATAATATGTGTATATATCTTATTTTAAAATAACCAAAATAAAGAAGGTATTATATCCATATGGAATCCTACAAACTGAACTATTAACAGTAGTTACCTTAGAAAAGTAGAATTGGAGTGGGCATTATTAACATTTACATTAACATCTCTTTTTTGTTTTGTTTTGTTTTGATTTCTTTTGTAATATATAGCTTTTCTTTTTAGAAGCAAAGGATACCTTCATTTACATATACTTTATTGTTTTATACCAGTTATGCTATAATTTGTTAATATGCTCTTAGTCAAACTCAGTTTAAATTCTCACAATTTCATTAATTGGAAATTATAAAATAATTCTAGAGCCCCTACTTAAATTTAAGAGAATTAGATGTCATTTAGCTATTAACTTTTTCACTCATTCAATAGTTCTCTAATATGTGCCTCCTGTGCTCCTATGATTAATGCTTGCCTGGGATTGAAAGGTGAACAAAATATCATCCATACTTTCAAGGCTTGTGTAGTTGGGGAGATAGATGATTGATTAATCAATAGAGCAGTATAGTAAATGGTCAGCTTTACTTTTAAAGGGTTTGTAAGAAATATGTCATTCTTGCCAGAAGATTGAAAATGAGGTGGGATGCTACGACTGTAAGACACTTGGTTTAATAGAATCAAGTTTGGAGCTATGTGGAATGAAATAAATTTGTAAAGTTAAGAAAGGGTCACATCTCAGAAATCTTAATTGCTATATCTTGGATGGTCATCAAGTTTTATCTCAGTGCTTTTAAATGATAGTGGTTTTCTGTGGAAAGCGTTGAGAGGGATACTTAGGAGTATATCCTCAAAGGCACACACTTTGATAGGAGTGACAGGCTTTCCAGATATTTACCTGACATTCAGAGGTTTTTTAATATATTTCTGATTTTTATCCAGTACTGTTTAATAAGCAATTAGACTTTAATCATCACCTATATACTTAATTCAAGAGGATTATTTTCCTTCTTTAAGTGGTATAAAAGAAGTAATTAAAATAACTCTTATGAATAAGGTGGTGGGAATTTACAGGAATGTATGTATATTTGTTCACATGCTTTAAGAAGTTTTTTGATTGAGAACAGTTAACTAGATTTGGATAACTCACCTCAACAGTTTAAACCACAAATATTTTGAAAATAGGTTACAAAGGAGTAAAAACCGAAACAAATGAAAAAAAATATAACCTTCAAGTATAGTGATCAATCAGGCCTGTACTCATCAGAGAAATGACCATTAACCGTCCGTGTAACATGTAGCAATTTTGACCGTTCAGTATTCAGAATATATAATGAAAGCATGCCAAGGTATATTACTGCATTAATTCACAAGGATCATTTTATGGTTCTGGAATTAAACCAACTGTTTGGTGCCTAAAACATCTACATAGTGATGGCTAAGAATTAGACCCACTAATACATAATTAGGAAAAATCTGATGATAGTTGTAGATGGTGTATAGGATATTATGAAATGTAATATACAAATAGAAGATGTACAAGTATAAATTCTTATCTAGAAACCAACTAAGTAGGACATAAATTATCTGTGTCTCTAAACATGGGTAAAGGTGTTCATGCATACATTATTATGTGTGTGTACATAAACAGATGCAAACATTCTCTTTATGAGAGAGATGCAATTTTTGAAAAATATACCTGTGAGGCAGAGATTTAGTGGTCAATATGCATTAAGCCTCATACTCTTTTTTTTTTTTTTAAGATTTATTTATTTTAGAGAGAGAAAGCACAAGCAGAAGGAGGAGCAGAGGGAAAGGGAGAGAATTCTTTTTATTTAAAAAAAAAATTTTTTTAAGATTTTATTTTATTTATTCATGAGAGACAGAGAGAGAAGCAGAGGGAGAAGCAGGCTCCCAAGGAGCAGGGAGCCCGATGTGGGACTCGATCCCAGGACCCTGGGATCATGACCTGAGCCGAAGGCAGACGCTTAATCATCTGAGCCACCCAGGCGCCCAAGGGAGAGAATTCTTAAGCAGACTCCCCCCCACTGAGTGCGGAGCCCCGTGTAGGGCCCGATCCCAGGACCCTGACATCACAACCTGAACTGAAATCAAGAGTCGGATGCCAACCAACTGAGCCACACAGGCGCCCCAAGCCTCATACTCTTTTTTTTTTTTAAAGATTTTTTATTATTTATTTATTTGACAGAGAGAGACACAGTGAGAGAGGGAACACAAGTAGGGGGAGTGGGAAAGGGAGAAGCAGACCTCCCGTGGAGCAGGGAGCCCGATGCGGGGCTCGATCCCAGGACCTTGGGATTATGACCTGAGCCGAAGGCAGACACTCAACGACTGAGCCACCCAGGCGCCCCCCAAGCCTCATACTCTTAAGCAAGAATGTAAGATACAACAAATGATAACCCATGGCACTGTAAGACCCCCAAGTCCAAAGGACTAACTGGACTGTGTTTACTCAAATAGGAGAGGAGGTAATTGTGATTTTATATATTTTAATAAAAATAAGTTATAAATGATTAATCTAAAAACCGAATTCCTTCAAAAATTACATAATCCAAGTCCTTTGATTTTTTAATTGTAGACTATTAAAAAGTCATTAAAATATTAACACATTTTTTCTGTTACAGAAAACAACTAGATTAATAGTCTAATCTAATATTGTTAGAAACAAAAATTTTTACATTCATAGTAATAAGCCAATTGTCCAGCTAGCCAAATATTTAATAATGTAATAAAAATAGAGTTAATTTATATTGTATTCCCTAAAAGCAAAAGTACATATGAAAATTGAATAAAGAAGGAAAAATCAATGGTTACCAAGTGTTAGTTCACAAGATGTTAATATTTGTTATTACATGTGAACAATGCATTTATATTAATAGATTTTTACAATGTTTATTAATATACATTAAAAATATAAACTACATAAAAATTACACATATAATCATCACATGATGATTTACTGGAGACATTATCAAATCTTCATGAATAAAACCAGGCAAATAGAAACAGTGTTTTGTATATTCACATCAGTGTGTCTCTTTCAAGTATTAAATGACATGAGCTAATGATTTGAATAACATCCCAAAATAAAAGTCATGTAATTTTGTGTTCTTGAGCTATTTTTCCCATGAATTTGCTGATTTTCTCACAAAAACATCTGAATTAGTGATCGTTTTAGAGAGAGATGATAGATGAATAGGTAAGTAGGTAGGTAGGTAGGTAGATAGATAGATAGATAATCTTGGGTATATAATTGTTTTATTCCCAGACTTTATACAAAGTTTTCCTTTATCTGAGTGTCATAAAATTTCTATGCATTTAGGTTTCTCCAATTACAATATTGGAGATCACACTAGCAGATTAATGTCTCTTTTTAGAGAAATCCCTCTAGAGACCTTTCCAAATCCATCTACCCTTATTCTCAAAGAGGCTTAAGGCAACAGCCATTCAGGATCATTTTTCACTAGGAGGAAGAGTCCAACAGCAACTGAGATTTAGAGACCTACCTGACTAGATCTCAAGGTTATTCCTATGTGGTAGCTTTTGTGCTTTGGTTTCCTATCATGAGCAGTCCATGGTTTTTCCTTGTTGATGAATGTTTTCATTACATCTTGCCTTGTACATTGGCATTTGCCATCTTATATTTTAGTGTATTTAATCATTGATATTCTGCCCAGATTTTTATGCTTCATTGTTGCCTTGGGATTGCCATGCTACATAGCCCAGTGCTACTCTATTGATTGTCTCAGTGATAAGAATGCACCCTTGGCTCATGTGCTTTCTCTCTCTCATTCTCTCTGTCTCAAATAAATAAATAAAATCTTTAAAAAAAAAAAAAAAAGAATGCACCCTTGGCAACCTAACATAACCTTAAGGCATTTTGTGGACAAATTAGTTAAGCGATTATTGTTTATTGTTTTTGTTATGTTTGCTTCTTTCAATCCTATAGAATGGAATAATGCTGCTTAGATTTATATCTAAATTTTAATTTATGAAGTCTGCCATTAAGTTATTCAGAGCAGTCCCTGAATATCTTTGGATATTTTCCATTTAAAAAAAAATCAACGAATGTTTTGAGAAAGAATAGTTCGTTATGGTACATAATGTGTGTGTTTTTTTTTTTTTAAATATTTAGTCATAGTAAAAATGCACATTGTTGGAAGAAGAGTGGGTAAAATAACATGAAAAGTGGAAGAACTCTAGAAAATTGAGGGTTTTTTTTTATGTTGGCAGACATGAAAGCAGAATTGTCAGGAAAATGAAGTGAAATTAGAATTTAGGACAATGATGCAATGCTAATTAGTGAGTTTTATAGGCATAGATAGAAAGAAATGGGAAAGAGGACAGGATACCCGTAATTGTGCTTTGTTTAACTTAGCCATTTGGTTCGCCAGAGCTTTTACAACCAACTCTTTTATAGCTATGATATCTTTATGCAGCTGTCCTTTCCTTTTTTTGGACTTGGTTGCTTTTGTACACATTTCAAATGTTTTTGATCAAATGTATACACAGCCCAATGTGTTTTCCCTGAAAGCACTGCCCCTTGACTAAGGAGAGCCTTAAATTAACTTTCACCAACAATAAAGGTAAGGGAAGAGGGGTGGGAGGATGATAGGAGGCAGAATGCTGGCTATGTCTTTTAACAGTTTAAAAGAGATTTGAAGGGAGATGACATGACCATTGAAAGCCTGTTGGCTGCTCAAAGAAAGTGCCTCTGCATAGTGGAAAGATTAGTAAAATACCAAAGATTCATGTGTAGCATTGGTTATAATCGCTACTCCTTTTTTTCCCCAGTTGGATGAAGTAAAAAGTGAAGTTCCTGCACAAATTCAGTGCCCTTGTCTCCTTCAATGCTGTCAGTGACCTGCACAGATAGGATTTCACATTCATACATACAGACAGGCTGGTCTCCCCTGTTATCCTAGTGTTTCATGGTTATGATCTAAGACCTTCTGCTTCTCCCACAACATAAACCTTTCTTCTTTGGGAAAAAAAATAATAATAATAAAAGGGGCTGAGCTAGTGGGGATAGAATATATTACTTCATTCTATTCGAGGCCTTCTGATGACTCAAGATTAACTAGACCACTGAATAATCTCATTTAGTTAAACAGGCATGCAGCTCAAATTGGATCATTCTGTTTTGTTCAGCACAGGACGAAATAGGAACAAAACACATTGAAAGAAAGTACAAGTAGTATTAATTGAAACAGTCATTGTTAAAAACAATCTCAACAGGATAATCTAACAATTTTTGTTAAACTTGGGACTCTAGTATTAAGAAGAAAGGAATTTTATTGGTGAATTTGAATTTTCTGTATCATCCCTGTGGGTGATATTATATTCATATGTGATAAAACTTTATAAGATAATCATAATGTTTATATTTGATAATTGCATATTTGCACAACATAGCAAAGGGAAAGAATAATATGGTCAATTAATCTTCAACAAAGCAGATGAGAATATCCAATGGGAAAAAGACAGACTCTTCAGCAAATGGTGTTGGGAAAACTAGTCAGCCACATGCAAAAGAATGAAACTGGACCACTTTCTTACACCATACACAAAAGTAAACTGAAAATGGATTAAAGACCTAAATGTGAGGCCTTGAACCATAAAAATCTCAGAAGAGAGCATAGGCAATAACTTCTCTGACGTTGGCCATAGCAACTTTTTTCTAGATATGTCTCCCGAGGCAAAGGAAATAGAAGCAAAAATAAACTATTGGGACTTCATCAAAATAAAAACCTTCTGCACAGCAAAGGAAACAGTCAACAAAACTAAAAGGCAACCTACAGAATAGGAGAAGATGTTTATAAATGATTTATCTGATAAAGGGTCAGTATCCAAAATATATGAAGAACCTATAACTCAACACCCAAAAAACAAATAATCCAATTTAAAAACGGGCAGAAGACTAATAGACATTTCTACAAAGAAGACATCCAGATGGCTAACAAACACATGAAAAGATGCTCAACATCACTCATCATCGGGAAAATGCAAATCAAAATCACAATGAGGTATCACCTCACACTTTTCAGAAGGGCTAAAATCAAAAACACAAGAACCAAGAAGTGTTAGCAAGGGTGTAGAGAAAAAGGAACCATTTTGCACTGTTAGTGGGAATGCAAAGTGGTGCAGCCACTGTGGAAAACAGTATGGAGGTTCCTCAAAAGTTAAAAATAGAACTTCCCTATGGTCCAGTAATCATACTACTGGGTATTTACCCCCCCAAAATACAAAAACACTAATTCAAAGGGATACATGTACTCCTTGTTTTTGGCAGCATTATTTATAATAGCCAAATTTTGGAATCAGCACTAGTGTCCATTGATAGATAAATGACTAAAGAAGATATTGTGTAACACACACACAATGGAATATTATTCAGCCATAAAAAAGATTGAAATCTTGCCTTTTGCAACAACATGGATGCAGCTAAATGAAATGAGTCAGAGAAAGTCAAATACCATATGATTTCCTCATATGTGGAATTTAAGAAACAAAACACATGAACAAAGGAAAAAAAAAGAGACAAACTAAGAAACAGACTCTTAACTATAGAGAAGAAACCGATTGTTACCACAGAGGAGGTGGGTGAAGGATGGGTGAAAGAGGTGATGGGGATTAAGGAGTGCACTTGTGATGAGCACTGGTGATGTATGGAATTGTTAGAATCACTATATTGTATACCTGAAATTAATATAACATTGCATGTTAACTGTACTAGAATTTTAAAGAAAAGAATAATAAAGGCAGTATAAGAAAGCAGCCATTTTTTATGTTTACAAAAGGTACATCATCAGGCTATTCTTTGAAAATACTGCTTTTTGTGCTAGGGGACTTTATGCTAACAATTTGTAGGTAAAATCTGTAGCCAGCTACTCAGGAGCTAGTTTACGGATATAGGGTGGGATATAAGAATGTTATAAAGGAAAAAAATTCACCTTTTTTTAAAATTTAATTTTATTGTGTTATGTTAGTCACCATACAGTACATCATTAGTTTTTGATGTAATGTTCCATGATTCATTGTGTATAACACCCAGTGCTCCATTCAATACATGCCCTCTTTAATACCCATCACCAGGCTAACCCATCCCCCCACCCCCCTGCCCTCTAGAACTCTCACTTTGTTTCTCAGAGTCCATAGTCTCTCATGGGTCGTCTCCCCCTCTGATTTCCCCCCCTTCATTTTTCCCTTCCTTCTCCTGATGTCCTTCATGCTATTCTTTATGTTCCACAAATAAGTTAAACCATTTGATAATTGACTTTCTCTGCTTGACTTATTTCACTTAGCATAATCTCCTCCAGTCCCATCCATGCTGATGTAAAAGTTGGGTATTCATCCTTTCTGATGGCTGAGTAGTATTCCATTGTATATACGGACCACATCTTCTTTATCCATTCATCTGTTGAAGATTCACCTTCTTATTAGAAAAAACATATCCTTAGGCCTTTGGAAGAGGAATTAACCCATATTTCTCTAAATGGATATATATTTAAAATAAATTTAACATTTTAGAAATATCATTAAGAAGAATTATAATTCATCAAGGTTTACTATTCTACCTCTAACTTGAACATTTAATTAAAAAAATGTTTTGTGTCCTTTTTGTCTACATGTATTTATGTCTGTCTCTATATCATCTATTGATCTATCATCTATCTATATCATCTATCTACCCTTCTACCCATCCATCCCTCCCCCATCTACCTACCTACTTACCTACCAATTACATGTATTAATCTACCTCCCATTTATCTATGGACCTATTTAGACAAATACCTATTAGCCCATCTATTAATTTATTTTGGACTTGTGATAGAGTGTTTGATTAATCATAGTCCCAGGTTCTTAGAACACTGTTATTAGAAATTTGTGCAAGTCCCCTCCTTTATTTCCCCCTTCCTTCAGCCTATTCTTTCTTCCTCCTTTCCTTCTTTTCCTTCTCTTTTAATGCTTTCTCTACTTACACTCCTCTCCTACCATAAGTAGGAGATAATTTGATTTCAGTTCTGATAATTTGAGTAATTTATTTGCATATGCTTCTGTTTATGGGCATATACATTTAATTTACATAAATGCTATTATGTTATAAACACAATCTATTTCTTTTCCACCCAGCACCATGTTTTAAAGATCTACTTATGTTTCTGTGTTTAGATCTAGTTTTATTTTCTAACTGTTGCACAGTATTACAGAGTGTTCATGCAGCACATTTTATTGCCCATTCCTCCCAATGATGAACACCTGGATTTCATTCAAGTTACTTGTATTAAAAACAACACTGGGATGAACACTTACGTATATTTTCTCATACTTGTGCAAGAATTGCTCTGGAACATACATTCAGGATATGGCTTTATCTAGATTGTAGCATAACCCTACATTGAATTTAACTTAGAATTGTCCTGTTACTCTTCAGAATGGCTGGGCCAATTTAAACTCCTACAAGTAATTCATGAGATTTTTTTCATATCTCCATTTCCTTAGACACTTGAATTATCTAGTGTTCTAATATTTTTCCACTATAACAATTATAAATTATTATGTCTTCATCTTAGTGGCCTTCTTTTGAGTCTTCTCTTTTGTGAAATGCTTGTTCACATCCTTTGCACATTTTTTCCTTATTTTGATTTGCTGTATTTTTGTGGATTAGCAGAAGTTCTTTGTATATTTTAGATATTAGACCTTTGTTGGTTTTAGATATTGCAGGTATCTTCTGTGAATAATAAACAACAGGTTTATTCTATAATATAAACAATAGTGTTGTCCATCATGTCTTATTGTTGACACACAGCCATCATCAGATGCTGTTTTAATTCATGACCTTTTCATCTCATTTATTTCCTACCATGATACCTTTGATTTTGGGGGAGTGTACCTTTTTTGCATGCAATGGAAGTCAATCAGAGAAAGACATGTATTATGTAATCTCACTGATATGAGGAATTCTTAATTTCAGGAAACAAACTGAGAGTTGCTGGAGTGGTGGGGGGTGGGATGAATGGGGTGGCTGGGTGATAGACATTGAGGAGGGTATGTGCTATGGTGAGTGCTGTGAATTGTGTAAGACTGTTGAATCACAGACCTGTACCTCTGAAACGAATAATATATGTTAAAAAAAAAAAAAAAAAGAAGAAGATAGCAGGAAGGGAAAAATGAAGGGGGGAAAGCTGGAGGGGGAGATGAACCATGAGAGACTATGGACTCTGAGAAACAAACTGAAGGTTCTAGAGGGGAGGGGGGTGGGGGAATGGGTTAGCCTGGTGATGGGTATTAAAGAGGGCACGTACTGCATGGAGCACTGGGTGTTATACGCAAACAATGAATCATGGAACACTACATAAAAAACTAATGATGTAATGTATGGTGATTAACATGACATAATTAAATAAAATAAAAAAATCTATAAAAAAAAAGAAATCCAGTTTTAGTTTCTCTATATAGTGAGCCAGTTTTCATACATCATCAACTAAATACCCAGCCATTAGTTCATTAATCCATGTCTTACTTAAAATCCATGACTTTCTTTTTTTTTCAAGAAAAAATGAAAGCTAGTAGGTAATAAAGTGACATTTATAAAGTTATGAAAGAAAAAAAAATATATGTATATGATCAACCCAGAATTCTATGCCCAGCGAAAATACCTTTTAGAAATAGAGGGGTGTGGGGAAAGATATTTTCAGACAGACACTGAGGGAGTTTATTGCTAGGGACATACTTTATAAGAAAAATTTAAAATTTCTTTGGGCCCTTGCACTACATGTAAAGCAGTGTAAATATTATTTGAAGGTTGACTTTAATTAATTAAATATTTATATTGTAAGGCCTAAGACAACCACTAAAATTTCCTAAAAGAATGATAAGTCCATAGAGGTGATAAAATAGAATAATAAATATTACTCAATTAAGCCAAAAGAAAAAAAAATTAAAATAAGCAAAAAAAGAATGGATGGAACAAATAGGAAACAGCTATATTGATGATCAGTATTAGCCAAATATATCAAAATGATATTAAATGTTAATGGCCTACACATACAAATTAAAAGGCAGAGATTGTCAGATTGTGTTAAAATGAGAGCTCAAACTATATGATGTACATATAAAACTATTTTCAAATATGAAGGGATAGATAGGATAAAAGTTAAAAGGATAGCAAAAACTAAACATGCAAACTCCAGCCAAAACAAAACTAGAATACCTATATTAGTATCAGATAAAATATAATTCAGAACATGGAATAAAAATAAGGATAGAGTCACTGTATAATAATAAAGGAGTCAATTTTTCCAAGACATGACAATTGTGATTTGCACCTAACACCAGAACTTCAAAATATATCAAAAGGAAAGATAGAACTGAAAAAAAGTTGAAATATGTACAGTTACAGAAGATTTGACACTCCAGTGCCATTAGCTGATAGAAAAAATACATAGAAAATTAGTAAGCATGTAGAAGACTTGAATAACACTATCAGTCAATTGGCCTAATTAAGATTTATAGAATACTACACACCCAACAAAACAGAAAGCACCCTATTCTCAAATGCATGTTGAACTTTCACCAAGATAGGATGTAATCTGGTCCATAAAACAAATCTTAAAAAAAAAAAAGAAAAAAAAAAGGATACAAAATATGTTTATAGCAGAAAACTGAATTTGATTAGAAATCAGTAACAGAAATATTCTAAAAATTGCTGGATATTTGGAGATTAAAAAACACACCTCTAAATACATAGATCAAATAGGAAGATTCAAGGAAATTTAAATAATGAAAATAAAATTTCAACATGAAAATTTAGAAGAATGAAAATAAAAATTTAACATATGAAAATTTGGGAGATGCAGTTAAAGTAATAGACCAGTAATTTAAGCTTCCACTTTTAAGAACAGCTTTGCTTAATTTACAGATATATGGGATTCTCTAATTTTTTTTTTATTGTTTTCTAGTTGCATTTCAGGGATGTTAGCATATCCTCTGTGATTTAAGTATAATTAATTTTTTTGAGAATTGCATTATGAGTCAGCATGTATTAAATTATATATCTATATGCATTGGAAAGAAACATACTTTTAATTTATTTGATTAACTAGGTCAAGTATAGTTATCATGCTATTTATTCTGTATAATCACTGCTTTATTGCCTGCTTATTCTACCATTTAATAAATAGCTTATTAAATATCCATGATTACATATTTAGCTTTTCTTCTTTGACCCTATTTTGGGGCAAAGCATTTGTCCCTCTCAAGTTCAAAATTAGACATTTTAATGTGGATTCTCACAATTTTTCTTATCAGTTCCTCAAATTGATGCTTCTTCATGCTTTTGAATTATTGACATTTCTCTGTGATAGATTTTGAGGAGGGAGGCATCAACTCAAGCTAGTTCTTGTCAGAGACTAGAAGCCAAATCCATGGGTTTAGTTTTACACATTTCCCAAGAACTCATAATTAATTAGTTATAGTTACATATAATTATATACACATATATGTGTATGTATTTATGTATGTGCACACAGAAGTATTGACATTGAGTTTTATGTGTATAACATACTATCCTGGCTTATGTTATTTTGCATACAACAATGTGACTTTTTAACCTTTATTTGGTGTCCTGCTGAATGTTTTTATAGGAAAACTAGCAAAAAATAGGACTGAATTTTCAAAGACTATTACTTGAACTTGTGATTGGCTCAATGCCTTTCCATAAGTAGATGTTTCCTTGAATTGTGAAGCAATAATTGGACACTGGAGAGCTATTATTTGAGGGGCCTCTAAGTAAATTTTGTTTTAATGCAAAGCCAAAGTGGAGTGCTGGTAAAGGGTATCTGGAAATACGGCTCAGTGTATGTAGTGGTTTTGTATGGAAAACACATTTCCTTTGCACTAGGGCATAGCATCTAAAAAGTTGGCAATCTGTATAATCCTTGATACTTCTGGATAATGTCATAATCAGAGATAAAGGAACATAAGTGCATTAACATCTCCAAAGCAGTGCACTGTTTCTTGCCTTTTTAAGTGTATTTTTCTGACATTTTATTGTATAAGATTTTATTGCAATTTAAAACCCATGTTTAGGAGGAATCATTTAGGGAATATATTACCAGTTGTGGACTTTTTGAGAAACTTTTTGAAACAAAGTTACTAACTAACTGGTTTAGAATTGAGAATTTTATATGTTGTGACTACTTCCCCTTTCCTAGCAAAATAGATTGGAAATACATCAGGATGATATCTGAAGAATGATGCTGAGGTCAGTGCACTGTGGTGTGTCCTTTCTGGATGCCTGATGGTAAGTTTTAGGGATCTGAAGATCTGAAAAAGTTGCAAAAATAAAAGTGATAAGAGAGAAAGTGCCTTGGAAATGTTTCAACAAGAACTTGTCAGGATGCGGTCTAAAGATGGAACACAGGGATAAAAAATACACAAGACCTGCATAGGGTATTTTTTTAAATGTAAATATGTATGCATTCCGTGGTGTTTTTTTTTGGGGGGGGGCATGATTTCTTGGTTGATAGTGAATTCCAAAATGTTTTGAAAGGATTATCACTTATCTTGTTTTTACATGTTTATTATATATATATATTTCCCAGAAACATATCTTTAAAATTTTCCTTACAGTGCTCATTCCAACACATGAGCACTGGGTGTTACATGCAACTAATGAATCATTGAACATTATAACAAAAACTTATGATGTACTAAATGCTGGCTAACTGAACATAATAAAAAAAATTTCCTCACAAAAAAATAGTTGGTACTTTTTAATGTGCTTTATGTGTTTTACTTGAAAAACTTTACCCCATTGTATTTTGGGCAGATAGGGATTGAAATCCTGTCTTATATGCCTTAAAGACTGAGATTGATAAAAAGCATCTGGGCAGTTATACTACTTTATTTTCTCTTATCTTCTTTTCTTTCCTACTTGTCTTACCTCCAGGATGTTCAAGTTAAATGCATGCTCCTGAGGTTTCTTTTATGCTCAATTTTTACAAAACATTAATTTTTTTTCTCCTTTAGACTTGTGTGTCACTAGCAAATAGTAACAGATCCATTTTTAACATTGTTATTTCAATATGGATCTTTTTTTGTGTGTGTGAAGATTTTATTTATTTATTGGAGAGACAGAGTGAGAGAGAGCATGAGCTGGGGGAGAGGCAGTTGGAGAGGGAGAGGCAGACTCCCCAGTAGCAGAGAGCCCAATGTGGGGCTTGATCCCAGGACCCTGGGATCATGACCTGAGCCAAAGGCAGACGCTTAACTGACTGAGCAACCCAGGCACCCCATCAATACGGATCTTTTGAAAAAGTGGGTATTGTCATTGGTCAGGACAGCTTTGGTAAATTAGTGGAAACTCTCTTTTATTCATTGATATTGAGATGTATGTTTTTCACTTATCACTTGGAGCCTTTTTGTTTAAATCTAGACTCTCCAAAAGGGGCAAAGGGGTTACATGCTTAATAAATATGACAAATATGCATATTTCAGATCATAAAACAAATGTTTTTGTATAAACTTTCTCACTCGAGATATCTGACACAAATTTCTTCAGTTTCTGCTACACTAGAAATAAACCTCCCAAATTATGACCAACTGCCCAGTACCTGGGACCATGTTATGTGTAGTGTGGTTCTTTAGAGATTAGTGTAAAGCCTCTCTCTTTTTCATACATGTTGGGAATTATAGAAAAATTGGTACTTTTTCCTTTGTAACTTTATATTTATTATTTTTAAAGATTTTATTTACTTATTTGCCAGAGAGGGAGAGCAAGAGTGAACAAGCAGGGGGAGCGGCAGACAGAGGGAGAAGCAGACTCCCTGCTGAACAGGGATCCCAATGCAGGACTTGATCCCAGGACCCTGGGATCATGACCTGAGACAAAGGCAGACACTTAGCCGACTGAGCCACCCAGGCTCCCTGTTATTCTTTTTCAAGACTCCTTTGACTGGGTCTTGTGGTTCCATACAAGTTTTAGTATTATTTGTTCTAGTTCTGTGAAAAATGTTGTTGGTATTTTGATAGGGATTGCATTAAATCTGTAGATTGCTTTTGGCATTATGAACATTTTAACAATATTTGTTCTTCCAATCCATGAGCATGGACTATCTTTCCATTTGTTTGTGTCTTCTTCAATTTCTTTCATCAGTGTTTTGTAGTTTTCAGCATACAGATCTTTTGGTTAAGTTTATTCCTAAGTATTTATTATTTTAGTGCAATTATAAATGGGATTATTTTCATAATTTCTCTTTCTGCTCCTTCATTATTAGAGTATAGAAATGCAAGCCAATTTCTGTCTATTGGTTTTGTATCTTGTGACTTTACTGAATTCATTTATTCTAGTAGTTTTTTGATGCAGTCTTTAGGGTTTTTTATATATAGTATTATGTCATCTGCAAATAGTGGGCTTTACTTCTTTATCAATTTGGATGATTTTATTTCCTTTTGTTGTCTGATTGCTATGGCTAGGACTTCCATTACTATGCTGAATAAAAGTGGTGAGAATGGACATCTTTATCCTGTGCTGATCTTAGAGGAAAAGCTCTCATTTTCCCCCCATTGAGGATGATGTTAGCTTTGGGTTTTCATATATGGTCTTTATTATGTTCATGTATGTTCCCTCTAAACCTACTTTGTTGAAGGTTTTTATCATGAATGGATGCTGTATTTCATCATTTTTTTTTCATCTATGGAGGTATCATATGGTTTTTATCCATTCTCTTATTAATATGATGTATCATGTTGGTTGACTTGTGAATATTGAACCAACTTTTCATACCTGGAATAAATCCCCCTTCATCACAGTGAATAATTTTTTTAATGTATTATTGGATTCAGCTTGCTAGTATTTTGTAGAGGACTTGTGCATATATATTTATTAGAGATATTGACCTGTACTCTCTCTCTCTCTCATAGCATCTTTATCTGGTTTTAGTATCAGGGTAATAATGCTGACCTTGTAGAATGCATTTGGAAGTTTTCCTTCCTCTTATATTTTTTGTAATTGTTTGAGAAGAATAGATATTAACTCTTCTTTAAATGTTTGGTAGAATTCACCTGTGAAGCTATCAGGTCCTGGACCTTTGTTTATTGGGAGTTTTTTGATTACTGATTTAACTTCTTTGCTGTTAATTGATCTATTCAAAATTTCTATTTCTTCCTGATTCAGTCTTGGGATGTTATATGTTTCTAGGAATGTATCCATTTCTTCTAGGTTATCTAATTTGTTGGTATGTAATTCTTCATGATATTCTCTCATAATCTTTGTGTTTCTGTGGTGTCAGTTGTTATTTTTCTTCCTTAATTTCTGATTTTATTTATTTAAGCCCTCTCTCTTCTTTTTTTGATGAGTCTGGTTAAAGGTTGATCAATTTTGTTTATCTTTTCAAAGAACCAGCTCTTGGTTTCATTAATTTGTTCTGTTGTTTTTTAGTCTCTATTACATTTATTTTTGCTCTAATTTTCATTTTCTTTTCTTTTTTCTTTTTTTATTCTTATGTTAATCCCCATACATTACATCATTAGTTTTAGATGTAGTGTTCCATGATTTATTGTTTGTGCATAACACCCAGTGCTCCATGCAGAACGTGCCCTCCTCAATACCCATCACCAGGCTAACCCATCCTCCCACCCCCCTCCCCTCTAGAACCCTCAGTTTGTTTTACAGAGTCCATCGTCTCTTATGGTTTGTCTACCCCTCGGATTTCCCCACCTTCATTCTTCCCCTCCTGCTACCTTCTTCTTCTTCTTTTTTTTTTTCTTAACATATATTGCATTATTTGTTTCAGAGGTACAGTTCTGAGATTCAATAGTCTTGCACAATTCACAGTGCTTACCAGAGCACATACCCTCCCCAGTGTCTATCACCCAGTCACCCCATCCCTCCCACCCCACCCCCACTCCAGCAACCCTCAGTTTGTTTCCTGTGATTAAGAATTCCTCATATCAGTGAGGTCATATGATACATGCCTTTCTCTGTTTGACTTATTTCGCTCAACATAATACCCTCCAGTTCCATCCACGTCGTTCCAAATGGCAAGATCTCATTCCTTTTGATGGCTGCATAATATTCCATTGTATATATATATACCACATCTTCTTTATCCTTTCATCTGTCGATGGACATCTTGGCTCTTTCCACAGTTTGGCTATTGTGGACATTGCTGCTATAAACATCAGGGTGCACGTACCCTTTCGATCCCTACTTTTGTATCTTTGGGGTAAATACCCAGTAGTGCAATTGCTGGGTCGTATGGTAGCTCTATTTTCAACTTTTTGAGGAACCTCCATACTGTTTTCCAGAGTGGCTGCACCAGCTTGCATTCCTGCCAACAGTGTAGGAGGGTTCCCCTTTCTCCGCATCCCTGCCAACATCTATCGTTTCCTGACTTATTAATTTTAGCCATTCTGACTGGTGTGAGGTGGTATCTCATTGAGGTTTTGATTTGGATTTCCCTGATGCTGAGCGATATTGAGCACTTTTTCATGTGTCTGTTGGCCATTTGGATGTCTTCTTTGGAAAAATGTCTGTTCATGTCTTCTGCCCATTTCTTGATTGGATTCTTTGTTCTTTGGGTGTTGAGTTTGATGAGTTCTTTATAGATTTTGGATACTAGCCCTTTATCTGATATGTCATTTGCAAATATCTTCTCCCATTCTGTCGGTTGTCTTTTGGTTTTGTTGACTGTTTCCTTTGCTTTGCAAAAGCTTTTTATTTTGATGAAGTCCCAATAGTTAATTTTTGCCCTTGCTTCCCTTGCCTTTGGCGATGTGTCTAGGAAGAAGTTGCTTCAGCTGAGGTCAAAGAGGTTGCTGCCTGTTTTATCCTCTAGGACTTTGATGGACTCCTGTCTCACATTGAGGTCTTTCAACCATTTGGAGTCTATTTTTCTGTGTGGTGTAAGGAAATAGTCCAGTTTCATTCTTCTGCATGTGGCTATCCAATTTTCCCAACACCATTTGTTAAAGAGACTGTCTTTTTTCCATTGGACATTCTTTCCTGCTTTGTCAAAGATGAGTTGACCATAGAGTTGAGGGTCCATTTCTGGGCTCTCTATTCTGTTCCATTGATCTATGTGTCTGTTTTTGTGCCAGTTCCATACTGTCTTGATGATGACAGCTTTGTGATAGAGCTTGAAGTCCGGAATCGTGATGCCACCAGCTTTGCTTTTCTTTTTCAACATTCCTCTGGTTATTCGGGGTCTTTTCTGGTTCCATACAAATTAGTTTTAGATGTAGTGTTCCATGATTTATTGTTTGTGCATAACACCCAGTGCTCCATGCAGAACGTGCCCTCCTCAATACCCATCACCAGGCTAACCCATCCTCCCACCCCCCTCCCCTCTAGAACCCTCAGTTTGTTTTACAGAGTCCATCGTCTCTTATGGTTTGTCTACCCCTCGGATTTCCCCACCTTTGTTCCATTTCTTTGAAAAAAGTGGATGGTATTTTGATAGGGATTGCACTGAATGTGTAGATTGCTCTAGGTAGCATTGACATCTTCACAATATTTGTTCTTCCAATCCATGAGCATGGAACATTTTTCCATTTCTTTGTGTCTTCCTCAATTTCTTTCATGAGTATTTTATAGTTTTCTAAGTACAGATCCTTTGTCTTTTTGGTTAGATTTATTCCTAGGTATCTTATGGTTTTGGGTGTGATTGTAAATGGGATTGACTCCTTAATTTCTCTTTCTTCTGTCTTGTTGTTGGTGTATAGGAATGCCACTGACTTCTGTGCATTGATTTAATATCCTGCCACTTTACTGAATTCCTGTATGAGTTCTAGCAGTTTTGGGGTGGAGTCTTTGGGGTTTTTCACATAAAGTATCATATCATCTGCAAAGAGTGAGAGTTTGACTTCTTCTTTGCCAATTTGGATGCCTTTTAATTCTTTTTGTTGTCTGATTGCTGTGGCTAGGACTTCCAATACTATGTTGAATAGCAGTGGTGATAGTGGACATCCCTGCCGCGTTCCTGACCTTAGGGGGAAAGCTCTCAGTTTTTCCCCATTGAGAATGATATTCATTGTAGGCTTTCATAGATGGCTTTTATGATATTGAGGTATGTACCCTCTACGCCTATACTCTGAAGAGTTTTGATCAAGAAAGGATGTTGTACTTTGTCAAAAGCTTTTTCTGCATCTATTGAGAGGATCATATGATTCTTGTTCTTTCTTTTGTTAATGTATTGTATCACCTTGATTGATTTGCAGATGTTGAACCAACCTTGCAGCCCAGGAATAAATCCCACTTGGTCGTGGTGAATAATCCTTTTAATGTACTGTTGGATCCTATTGGCTAGTATTTTGGTGAGCATTTTTGCATCCATGTTCATCAGGGATATTGGTCTGTAATTCTCCTTTTTGATGGGGTCTTTGTCTGGTTTTGGGATCAAGGTAATGCTGGCCTCATAAAATGAGTTTGGAAGTTTTCCTTCCATTTCTATTTTTTGGAACAGTTTCAGAAGAATAGGTATTAATTCTTCTTGAAATGTTTGGTAGAATTCCCCTGGAAGCCATCTGGTCCTGGGCTTTTGTTTGTTGGGAGATTTTTGATGACTGCTTCAATTTCCTTAGTGGTTAGAGGTCTGTTCAGGTTTTCTATTTCTTCCTGGTTCAGTTTTGGTAGCTGATACATCTCTAGGAATGCATCCATTTCTTCCAGGTTATCTAATTTGCTGGCATAGAGTTGCTCATAATATGTTCTTATAATTGTTTGTATTTCTTTGGTGTTAGTTGTGATCTCTCCTGTTTCATTCATGATTTTGTTGATTTGGGTCATTTCTCTTTTCTTTTTGATAAGTCTGGCCAGGGGTTTATCAATCTTGTTAATTCTTTCAAAGAACCAGCTCCTAGTTTCGTTGATCTGTTCTACTGTTCTTTTGGTTTCTATTTCATTGATTTCTGCTCTGATCTTTATTATTTCTCTTCTCCTGCTGGGTTTAGGCTTTATTTGCTGTTCTTTCTCCAGCTCCTTTAGGTGTAGGGTTAGGTTGTGTACTTGAGACCTTTCTTGTTTCTTGAGAAGGGCTTGTATTGCTATATACTTTCCTCTTAGGACTGCTTTTGCTGCATTCCAAAGATTTTGAATAGTTATGTTTTCATTTTCATTGGTTTCCATGTATTTTTTTAATTCTTCTTCAATTTCCTGGTTGACCCATTCATTCTTCAGTAGGATGCTCTTTAGCCTCCATGTATTTGAGTTCTTTCCGACGTTCCTCTTGTGATTGAGTTCTAGTTTCAAAGCATTGTGGTCTGAAAATAGGCAGGGAATGATCCCAATCTTTTGGTACCAGTTGAGACCTGATTTATGACCTAGGATGTGATCTATTCTGGAGAACGTTCCATGGGAACTAGAGAAGAATGTGTATTCCGTTGCTTTGGGATGGAATGTTCTGAATATGTCTGTGAAGTCCATTTGGTCCAGTGTGTCATTTAAAGTCTTTATTTTCTTGTTAATCTTTTGCTTAGACGATCTGTCCATTTCAATGAGGGGGGTGTTAAAGTCCCCCACTATTATTGTATTGATGTCAATGTGTTTCTTTGCTTTTGTTATTACTTGCCTTATATAATTGGCTGCTCCCATGTTAGGGGCATAGATATTTACAATTGTTAGATCTTCTTGTTGGATAGACCCTTTAAGTAGGATATAATGTCCTTCCTCATCTCTTATTACAGTCTTTGGTTTAAAATCTAATTTGTCTGATATAAGGATTGCCACCCCAGCTTTCTTTTGGTGTCCATTAGCATGGTAAATGGTTTTCCACCCCCTCACTTTCAATCTGGGGGTGTCTTTGGTTCTAAAATGAGTCTCTTGCAGACAGCATATCGATGGGTCTTGTTTTTTAATCCAGTCTGTTAGCCTGTGTCTTTTGATTGGGGCAGTTAGCCCATTTACATTCAGGGTAACTATTGAAAGATATGAATTTAGTGCCATTGTATTGCCTGTAAGGTGACTGTTACTGTATATTGTCTGTTTTCCTTTCTGGTCTATGTTGCTTTTAGGGTCTCTCTTTGCTTAGAGGACCCCTTTCAAGATTTCCTGTAGGGCTGGTTTTGTGTTTGCAAATTCCATTAGTTTTTGTTTGTCCTGGAAGCTTTTTATCTCTCCTTCAATTTTCAATGACAGCCTAGCTGGAAATAGTATTCTTGGCTGCATATTTTTCTCTTTTAGTGCTCTGAATATATCCTGCCAGTCCTTTCTGGCCTGCCAGGTCTCTGTGGATAGGTCTGTTGCCAATCTAATGTTTCTACCCTTTTAGGTTACATATCTCTTCTCCCGAGCTGCTTTCAGGATTTTCTCTTTGTCTATGAGACTCGTAAGTTTTACTATTAGATGTTGGGGTGTTGACCTATTTTTATTGATTTTGAGAGGGGTTCTCTGTGCTTCCTGGATTTTGATGCCTGTTTCCTTCCCCAAATTAGGGAAGTTCTCTGCTATAATTTGCTCCATTATACCTTCTGCCCCTCTCTCTCTTTCTTCTTCTTCTGGGATCCCAATTATTCTAATGTTGTTCGTCTTATGGTATCGCTTATTTCTCGAATTCTGCCCTTGTGATCCAGTAGTTGTTTATCTCTCTTTTTCTCAGCTTCTTTATTTTCCATCATTTGGTCTTCTATATCACTGATTCTTTCTTCTGCCTCATTTATCCTAGCGGTTAGTGCCCCCATATTTGATTGCACCTCATTAATAGCCTTTTTGATTTCTACTTGGTTAGATTTTAGTTCTTTTACTTCTCCAGAAGGGTTTCTCTAATAACTTCCATGCTTTTCTCAAGCCCAGCTAGTATCTTTAAAGTGATGATTCTGAACTCTAGATCTGACATTGTACTAATGTCCGTATTGAGTAGGTCCCTGGCAGTCGGTACTACCTCTTGTTCTTTTTGTTGAGGTGATTTTTTCCGTCTTGTCATTTTGTGCAGAGAATAGATTAATGAGAGAACAATATGCTAGCAGAGTAACAACGTCCCCAGAAAATATACTCTAAACAAATCAGAAAAGACCTGAAGCAGTGGGAAAAGAAAGGGAAAGAGAGAAAAAAGAAAAAGAAAAAAAAGAAAAAGATAAAGATAAAAACAAACAAAAACCAACAAAACAAAACAGTAACAACAAAAAAAAAACCAGAATGTGATCAAATATGATCAGGCTGGTATATAGATCAGTGCCACACACTACATTTTGGGTGTATTTTGGTCTGTTAGAAGAAAGTGCCTCCCAAAATTTTAAAGAAAGAAAAACTTATATATGTACCAAAATAAGGGTTGATATGATGAAGGGATGGAATATGACTATAAAGATGGAAATTATAAAAAATTTTATAAAAGGAATTGATAAGAAGTTGTGTGAAAAAAGAAAGAAGAGGATTTAAAAAAAAGAAAAAAGAAAAAAAAAAGGGAGAGAATGTGATCAGGCAGGGGAGTAGAAAAAACCATATACTAGAGATTTAGGGTATATTTTGATCTGTTAGAAGAAACTATCTCAAAATTTTAAAGAGAGAAGTACTTATATATATATGCCAAAAATACGGGTAACTACTATGAAGGGATAGAATATGACTCCAAAAATGAAAAATAATTTTTTTTTTTAAAAAAGGGATTGATAAGATGCTGGTTGAAAAAGGGAAAAAGAAAAATTCAAAAAAAAGAAAAAAAGATAGTTAAAAAAAACAACAACTTTGTAAGACTAAAGAATCATGGTAAAAAAGCCATGAATTCTATGTGCAGTAGTCCCCTAGCGCTGGAGTTCTGCCGTTCTCATTGATCGGTAAACTTGGTCTTGGCGGGCTGTTCTCGCTGATCTTCTGGGGAGGGGCCTGTTGCCGTGGTTTCCAAATGTCTCTGCCGGAGGCGGAATAGCCCCGCCCTTGCCCCCTCCCGGCTAAGTAATCTGCTCAGGTTTGCTCTCCGGGGCTTTTGTTCCCTGCGAGCTTTCCGTACAGCTCTGGAGGCGGAGAGTGAAAATGGCGGCCTCCCAATCTCCGCCCCGGAGGAGCCGAGAACTCGGGGCCCCGCTCCTCAGTGAGCCCCCAGAGAAAAGCTGTCAGTCACTCCCGTCTCCCCAGTCTCTGGCCGCACTCCGTGCTCACCCGGCCTGTGACCGTGCGTTTCTATCTCTGGCACCTGACCCCGGGTGGAGTCTCCAAACCCAGCAGATCCCTGCGGTGCACTCCCGCGCGGCTCCTCCCGGGGGAGGAAGGTGAGTCTCCCCGGATCTGCCGCTTGTTGGGTCCCTGCTGGAGGAGCAGGGGCCCGACTGTGCTGCGGATCACGGTTTATGGCCACCCCGAGCTGAGAGCCCGCGCCTGGGCCCCGCCTCTGCAGCCGGCTTCCCTGCTCCGAAACCTGGGAGCTCTGCCACACTCAGGCACCCCCAGTCTTTCTGTGACCCCAACGGTCCTGAGACCACACTGCCCCGGAGGGTTCCAGCCCCCGCTTAGCCACCAGAGTGACGTCCCTCAGCGGAGCAGACTTTTAAAAGTTCCGATTTTGTGCTCCGCTGCTCTATCACTTGCCAGAATTGACCGACGGAGGCCCCTCCCCCGCCGTCTATCCTCCTGAATATCGCCTCGGATTCACTTCTCCGCACGTCCTACCTTCCAGAAAGTGGTCGCTTTTCTGATGAGAGAGTTGTTGCTCTTCTTTTCTTCGATCTCCTGTTGAGTTTGTAGGTGTTCAGAATGGTTTGATCCCTATCCAGCTGAATTCCTGAGAGGAGACGAAATCCAGGTCTCCTACTCCTCCGCCATCTTGCTCCGCCCCCCTATTTTTGCTCTAATTTTTACTATTTCCTTTCATCTGCTGGTTTTGGGCTTCTTTTTTCTTCTTTTTCAAAGACTTCTTGAAGTAGGCCTGTATTGCTATAATCTTTCCTCTTAGTACAGTTTTTGCTGCATCCCCAAAATTTTGGACCATTATGTTTTCATTTTCATTTGTCTTCATGTATTTTTTTTTATTATCTCTTTGATTTCTTGGTTGACTCATTCATTGTTTGGTAGCATGTTATTTAATATCCATGTATTTGTGCTCTTTCCAGATTTTTTCTTGTGGTTGATTTCTAGTTTCCTGGTGTTATGTTTGGAAAAGATGCATGATATGTCTTCAGTCTTTTTAATTTGTTGAGACTTGTTCTGTGGCCTAGCATGTGATTTCTTCTGGAGAATTTTCCATGTACACTTGAAAAGAATGTGTATTCTGCTGTTTTTGGGTGGAATGTTTTGAATGTCTGTTAGTTGCCCAATGTGTCATTCAAAACCACTGTTTCCTTGTTGATTTTCTGTCTGGATGACTTATCCATTGATGTAAGTAGGTGTTAAAGTCCTCTACTATTATTGTGTTACTGTCATCTTCTTTTGTTTGTTATTAGCTGCTTTATGTATTTCGGTGCTCCCATGTGGGGTTCACAAGTACTTCTAATTGTTATGTTTTCTTGTTGGATTCTTCTCTTTATCATTATGTAATGTCCTTCATTGTCTCTTGTTATATTCCTTGTTTTAAAGTTTATTTTTTCTAATATAAATATTGCTATCCCAGTTTTCTTTTCACTTCCATTTATACAATAAATATTTTTTCATTCCTTTACTTTCAGTCTGCATGTGTCTTTAGGTCTGAAATGGGTCTTGGGTAGGCAGCATATGGATGGATCTTGCTTTTCTTCATCTATTCAGTCACCCTATGTCTTTTATTGGAAAATTTAGTCAATTTACATTCAAGGTAATTATTTATAGGCATGTACTTACTGCCATTTTGTTACTTGTTTTACAGTTGTTTTTAGTTATTCTCCATTTTTTCTCTTGCTCTCTTACCTTGTGGTTTAATGGCTATCTTTAGTCATATGCTTGATTCCTTTCTCTTTAGTTTTTGTGTGTCTAATACAGGTTTTTCATTTGTGGTTATCAGTAGGCTCATATATAACATTTTATGCATATAGCAGTCTATATTAAGTTTATATTAAGTCACATAAGTTTGAACACATTCTAAAAGCACTAAATTTTTACTACTCCCACCACATTTTATGTATACAATATCATACTTTACATCCTTTTATTTTGTGAATCCCTAGACTGATTTTTATAGATATAATTGATTTTATTGCTTTTGTGCTTTAACCTCTGTACCAGTTTTACAATTGGCTAGTCTACTGCTTTTATTATGTTTGTATTTACCTGTGAATTTTTTTTCCTTTCATAATTTTCTTACTCCTGATTATGGCCTTTACTTTTCATTCAAAGAATTTAATGTTTCTTGTGATGCTAGTTTAGAGGTGACAAACTCCTTTAACTTTTGTTTGTCTGAGAAACTCTTTATCTTTCCTTCTATTCTGAATGATGGTCTCAGTGGATAGAATATTCTTGCTTGTAGGTTTTTTCCTTTCAGCACTTTGAATACATCATGCCTCTCTTTCCCTACTAGCCTACAAAATTTCTCCTGAAAAATCAGCTGATAACCTTGTGGTGTTTCCCTTGTATGTAACTATTTTCTTTCCTCTTGCTGCTTTTAAAATTCTCACTTTATCTCTACATTTTCCCATTTTAGTTATTATGTATCATTGGGTGAACTTCCTTGGGTTGATTTTGTTAGGGTCTTTCTATGCCTCCTGGATCTGGATATTGGTTTCCTTCTAGATTAGGGAAGTTTTAAGCTATTATTTCTTCAAATAAATTTTCTTCCCCCTTATCCCCTTATTTCTCTTTTTTTCTTCTGGGATCCCTATAATGTGTTATTATGCTTGATGAAGTTGCTGAATTCCCTTAACCTATTCTCATTTTTTATTATTCTCTGTTTTTTTTTTGTTCTTCAGCTTGATTGCTTTCTGTTACACTGTCTTCCAGCTTGCTGGTTCATTCTTCTGTCTCTTCTAATCTCCTATTGAGTTCTTCTAGTGTATTTTAAATTTCAGCTATTTAATTCTTCATCTCTTATTTATCTTTATTTATATATATATATATATATTTTTTTTTTTTTTCTTTCTCTTCATTGAAGGTCTCACTGAGGTTCTCCACTCTTTCAATCCCAGTAAGTACCTTTATGCCCATTACTTTGAATTCTTTATCTGGAATTTTGCTTATCTCCAGTTCATTTAGCTCTTATGCTGTAGTTTTGTCCTATTCTTTCATTTGGGACATATTCCTTTGTCTCCTCATTTTGTCTAACTTTCTGTGTTTGTTTCTATGTATTGGGAAAGACAGCTATATCTCCTGATTTTGAAAGTAGTGGCCTTATGAAGAACAGGTCCTCTGGTGCCCTGCAGCACAATGCCCCCTGTTCACCAGAACTAGGTGCTTCAGGAGTGTCACCTGTGGGATCGTGTGTGCCCTATTATTGTGGTTGAACTGCATTTGCCTTTAGTCCAGTCAGTTACAATGGCCCACTTCATCTGTTGTGTGTATACTAGCAGGGTTGGGACCTGTCTGGGTCCTCCATGGGCTTGTAGTTGGGCAGTCAGCAGTCAGAACAGAGTCCTTCAGTCCATTTTAGTCTGGCTATAGTCCCCACCTGTATGGTGTTCTCCCTGCCTTCTTCCCTGAGAGGTTCTCATTGGTAGGCAGGCCAGCAGTCAGGCGAGATGCTTGCCCCCAGTCCATCTGTTGGGGTGCAGCAACTGTGAACTGCAGGGCTGTGCTGTCCCCTGAGTGCTTTTTGTTGGTGAGTGGGGCCAGCATTCAGATCAGATGCCTGGCCCCAGTCCATCCCCTAGGGCTGCAGAGGCACCAATCAACAGGGCATTCTCTGTGCTTTGTCAGTTATAAGATTCAGCTGTTGGGGCTATAGTCAGACTGCTGTGTATGTCTATCTTCCTCTTTCCCCAGGAAGAAATCACTTTGGAGTGGTGCTGGTCCCCGCTGGGGCTGCATGGAAGATAAGGCAGGGCAAGAGCTCCTTTAGAGGGACTCCTTCTGAGTGATACAGTTTCAATGGGACAGATCTGTAGGAGAACACATAGTCAGGGTGTGTGAAGGTGAAGAGTGTTTTTGCTGGTTCCAGCAAGTGTCAGGCTATGTAGGCTGGCAGAATGAGGGGGGAGAAATGTCACCCATAAGCTCTTTTGTTCTTGGAGACGTCTCCTAAAGATCCCTGCCCCTCCTGCAGGAGTTTTGCAGTTAATAAATCACCTTCACATATACCCCAGGTGCTTTTCAAACTGCTTCTTCTATACTGTATCTCTGTGGGGTTGTTAGTTATGCTGTCTCTGTGAGGGCAGGGACTCAGTTTCCTATTGCCCTCCAATACTCCCAGAACTAAGCCTGCTAATTTTTAAACTACCCAGAGTTAAGCCCCACTGGTATTCAAAGCCCCATATTCTGGGGACTCATCTTCCAAGTCCAGGTCCCTGCCTGAATTGCCTAGTGTAAGTTCTGCTCTTGTCTCTTCTCTATACTTGTGGTGTCCTTTCCATCTGTGCTTAGTTTCTCCAGGTGTTTGGTTCCCTACTGCATCTACTCCCCTTCTACCCTTTTCGGTGTGGCCTCCTCTCTAGGATAAACTTGGAAAGTTTGTTCTGTTGGTGTTTGGGTCATTTTCTGGTTTGACTCCTATCTAGGTGTGTCTGTGGGATGAGGTGAGTTTAGGATTCTCCTATTCTGCCTTCTTTCCAGAAGTCTCTGAAAGGATATAGATCAAAATATCTAAGTGGTTATTTCTAGGTACTAGATACATGGATGACAGATTTTTTTTGGTATGTGTTTTAATTGTTCAATGTACTTATAATGTGTATGTATTACTTTTGTAATAATAAAAAATATTTTAAAATTAGAAAGAGAAATTAACAACTTGATGGAATAAGAAACACAGAGTAATTAAAAGTAATGTCTTTTTTGTTGTTGTTACTTTTTCTGTGTATGGGCACGGTATGAAGGAGTATAGCAGCTTACCATAAACTTCATTTGGAATTTAGATAAATAAATTTGAAGAAGCATAAAACTGTTATTAAAATAGGCATGTTAAAATACCTTGGAATTGAAAGAGACCTTGTAGGTACAATTTTTACCTAAATGATTATTCCCTTAAAAATGCCTCTTCTTGCCAGCTTGCAATTGTTCCATTACCTGCTGGTTTACCTATGACACTGTATGTTCGCAAGGAAAGGAAATATCTTTCTCATTTTTATTTTCCAAGTGCCCAATATATGAAATATCCTCAAGAAGCATTTGCTGAACAAATAATTCAATGAATGAATGCATGGAAGGCTACTTTTTTCTAGCTTTGTATGGATTCTTCTATTAAAATGTTGTAAATTCCTCAAGTGAATGATAACACAGCTTGTACAAATTTCAGTCTTCAGGTCAGTGTTCTGTTTATATTAAATACTCAATAAATGTCTGTCAACTGGACTTCCCAGACATTTTAACAGAACAGTCTATAGAGTAAGACAAGGCCACCCAGAACATTTGAATCACAATTACATTGCCTCCCAAATAGCAGAAAACGGAACACCATCTATTTTACTTGACTTTAGCTGTATACTCAAACACAATTCATAGCTTGAAAATTTTTATGACTGATAGAGCATGAGCTTTTAGTGAATTTCTGGCTTTTGGTGATTCACTAAGAAGGATTTGTAAGATAAGATAGTTGCTATCTCTGAAATTATCATCTCAGAAAATAGTACCAACCTTCAGTAATCAAACCAATATAACATGTGATTAGGAGGCTCTATTTAAAATATGCTTTTACATGAATGCTTTATTTCCCACAATCATAGATAAAGATCAAGGAGGCTAAGTGATTTCCTCAGAGTTACACAATTCCTCAGTGGTAAAGACAACACTCCAATATAGTTCTATGGGCTTTAAACCAAGCTCCTTCATATTTATAGAAAGACTTAACTACTGTGTTAATCTGAGAATTAAGGGAAAGCAGCAGCCACATCCACTCCTTAGGCCACTCCCATTTCTATTTCCATGGATATTACACTGGATATTATCAACCCTCAGTATAGGAAGTGAAAAATTTTGTAAAACAAAAAAGTAGAGTCTCAGAAAAACAAACTCAAGAATTTACAAGTATTGTAAATCTCCGTGTGGTATCTATACATAGTGGCTCTCATATATATATATATATATATATATATATATATATATATGTATATATGTATATATGTATATATGTATATATGATATATATGTTTGTGTGTGATATATATGAGATATATATATATATATATGTATGAATATATATAAATGTTGAGGTCTCACTTCATCTCTAATGGGGCAACAATTCCTACAACATAATAGCATGATAATTAGTTATCAGAATTGAGTAATTGTATTTTAATATTTGAAGTTTTTCAAAAACGATTACCCTAAGTTATCATCAAAGTAATAGAAAAGGAATAGTAATATGAGAAATAATCAAAGAATTATACATTTCACAAGGGTGGCTTATAGTATTTTGTGTTCTAAGACATCTCATGAGTCACAAGTTATCTACCATGGTGAATGACTAAATGCAAAAATACAAAACCTTTGAGTTTTATTTGCTTTGAATTTTTTGGTTCCTCTTTATAATATTCATTATAAAATTCTAGTCAATTCAAAATAAGCAAAGCCCATTATGTAATTGCACACTATATTTGTAAAGATAAACATAACATTTGAGCTTCATGGTGTATATAAGACCAGATACTGTATGAAACAAAATCTACATGTCACTATCAATAATTGCATGCCACAATTAGGATACTTTATAAGATCTCTCATAAAAAAGCTGTTAAATTTTTTTTGCTTCTAATTAGCTATTAAAATAAGTATACATATGAATGTCTGAGTTATTGACATATTGGAAAGGATTCTGAGGCCAAAGACGTAGGCCCTGTGCCACGGAGCCAAAGAGATATTGCCACTTATGGAATTGGGGCTGGCTCAGTGCTCTTATTAATATCATGCCAGATTCATATAGTTGCCCCCATGTTTCTCAGAATTCAGTCTTCCTTCCCAGACATAAAGGAAAAATAACTTAATATAAAGCTGTGAAAGAGTAATGCAATACACGTAAAGACATTTTACAAGACTCTAGCTGGATTTTGCCCCAAAAGGTCTGGAAAAATTTAAAGTAGCAGGAGTGAATTGATCAGGATCTGGGGTTAGTTAAAATGTAAAAATCCAACATTCTATATAATTGCAGCTAAGTAAGAAACTTTCAGGATGAATTAAAGACTTTTGTAGCTTTTCCAGGATTCTTATTTCCATTCCCATAACTCAAGTATTAAATTCTAAAATCTAAATAAAATAGTTTTAGAACATTTTACTTCTCTTGAAAGAATTGTCCTTTTTTTTAAACAAGCTTTTAACTATTAGCATTGAAGAACTAAACTTCAATGACAGCTATGCTTCTTTAAAAAAAAAAATCTGATTTTCTGATGTTTTAGAGAAGGCAGAAGTCTAGTACATTTTTACCTTGATATAAGACATTTCTCATGACTGAATAGCACAGAAAGGATGTGATACCTATCCCATACCATCTCTAATAGATTTTGGATAATGCCAGGAGGGAAAGAAGAAAGAATGGAGGAGATACTTGGGAAAGTAGCATCAACCTAACTCTGAACTTTACAGAACTCTGAAACATTCAAGGAATGTAAAGGAAAGGGCAGTTGACTGGTTATAAATGATGTGTCCTTAGCTTCTCAATAGAGAGCTCCTTAACATAGCATGTAAGGATCTTTCCTATCTGACTCCACCCTGTATTTGCCCCCTCATTCCCTGGTAGTCCACCTACTGCAGGCACACACAGACACTTTCTGTTATCTGAATTTCCTACACATCTTATATTTCTCTCTTTCCTGGCATGATAATCTCTATACATTGAATTGTTTCTAATAGCTCTCTACTTGAAAGTTCCTATATACTTGGAATTTCACCTTTCAACACCCATTTCAAATATCAGTGGCTATGCACCTTCTTTGCCTCCCTCATCTAGGCTGGTGACTTCTACCTCTGTGCACCCATACCAGTTTTAAATGATTCAGTTATATTTTATTTTACAGTGTGTTTATTCACATTTTCTGGCTTGCCAATTAGAGTATTATGTCAAATCCTTTTCATCCTTGTCTTTCCTTCTCTAATGTCCAAAATATAGTAGGGCCTGAATAAGCAATCTTACTTAAGGGATTGTCTACTTTAGGTGAATACATAATTTAAAAAAAAAAAGTGTTTTTTGTGTGTGTTTTTTTTTAAAGATTTTGTTTATTTATTGGAGAGAGAAAGAGAGCGTGTGCACAAGCAGGGGGAGGAGCAGAGAGAGAGGGACAAGCAGACTCCCCACTGAGCAGGGAGCCTGGATATGGGGTTCAATCCTGAAACTCCAGGATCATGACCTGAGCCGAAGGCAGACGCTTACCCGACTGAGCCACCCAGGTGCTCCAAAAAAATATTTGTTTTTAAAGAAGCTATAGAATTACCATTTTTAAGATTGCTTTCCTCTATTCATTCTACTGGTTTCACCATAGAAGAATTGAGATACTCATAATTTACTGCAGATAGTTATATATATTATGCTTAGGCATTTAATGATCTAGATGGGTACAAGATATGTTTGAAAATTTAACTCTTTATAATCTCTTTATAATTCTTATAGAATTTGGTATATTCTTTTCCTTGGGTCTGAATCTGTATAGCTAATTAAAATTTAAATAAAATCTATGTTTGCAGTTTTCCCTGAAGTATAATATTTTGTCATGTGTCACTCCAAATGTTATTTAGTAACTTCTGTTTAACAGAGATTTATGATTACCCAAGTAATAGTCCAATATTCAAATTGAATTCAAATATCAATAAATGCACACCTTCATTTAATCCTTTAAACTTTTCCTAAATATTCAGATTGAGGGATTTTGTTTTATATTGCATATGTGTTAGGAATTCTACCTGTCAGACATTTGGTTAATTATAGTTGACAATTATCTGTATGTCTTATTATAAGATTTAGGAAAAAGTTAAAGAAGCTTGAGATATACTCTTTACAAAATTAAGTTGTCATACAGTTTTTGACAGTTGCATAATTTCAAGTGTATTCCATTTTCATTGAGTAGCATTGCCCATGTACTCTATCAATCACAATTTCTATAGCACAATTGGTGTTTCATTCTAGGTTTAAGGAAGATAAAAAGAAGAACATTCTGTGATAAAATAAGTTCAAGGAAACTTTAATTTTAAAAAAATCAACAGGATTTTTACTCATCATTATTATCAATGCAGGAATTCTCAAATATTCAAATTCATTGTGGATTTCCAAAACAGTTGATATAATATGAAGCATATTTACTCATATGATTTTTTTTGAGGAACATTTTAAGTCATCGATACTATAAATAGATCTTGTTTGACTACATTTTAGGAAAGTTAATATAAGTCCACCTGTCCTACTCTCGGGTTACTTGTTGGTCTTCTTCTTCTTATTCAGGGAGATGAATTAACCAACCAAATTAGGAGAGAATCAAATTCCATTCTTGAAATTGCAGTGTGTGTGTGTTTAATTTCAGTGACTTAAATTTGTGTATATGTGCATGTGTTGTATGTTTTTGACATTCTTAAAATGTCATGTATCATGGAAACTCTAGAAATGCTGATTGTCAGAAAAAAATTTGCTGAGTCTAGAAAATGTAATGATACGTGCAGAGAAGTCATGATATAATACGCTTTAAGGGTCAAATGTCTGAAATTATTTAATTTTCTTCAGTTAAAAATTGATTAGATTTGACTAAACTCTACTTGAATAGTTATATTCATTTTTATTCTTATGTTTTCTTTATGGCAGTGGGGGAATGGGAAACAACTTGTCACTCCATGGAAGCATTTACATTGAATTAAGGTCCAAGAGATTACATTACATGACTACTTTACAAGGATTATTTGTCAAGCACAATTTAGCTAATAAGTGTATGATTCAAGGCCTCAAGTTTTTTCATACATGAAATGACTTAGTTCCATGGAATCTAATATATTTTTCCAATCCCATGCTCTGACGCTAGAATCTAAATTTTAGAATGCTTTTGAACCACCAAAAGAAACACCAGTTGTTCAACAATTTTAGAGTTAATGCTCTTCTATTCTAGGAGGTGAAGGCTTCTGAAGGTATATATATTTCTGTAACTGTGCAAAATATTGTACTTTGGGAACTGCCTATCTGGTAGCAAACATATGCCTAAAAGGATGGTTTCTATGTCTTAGGTAGGTGCTTTTATGTATGAGAAGTAGTTCAGATTGGCTAGGGTATAGATAAGTGTGTTTGTGTGTGTGTGTGTTTAATTTGTATATTCTCCTGAATACTTAGTGACACCATGCAGCTACAGGGATAGTAAAGCGATGGAACTAGGAGGCTGTATGCCCGAGTTCTAAGACTGTCTCCGCTTGTTTGCTCTGTGACTTGGAGCAAGCCATTTCAACTCTCATAACCGGTTTTCTCATGTGTAGAAGAGAAAGTTGAACTTGATACATGATACATGTCACATCCCTTCCGGCATTATAATTCTATACATATTTGAGAAGCCTGCTCTGCCCCTTCTTAAAACTGATATGACAGTACCTACTTCACAAGTCATCTTTGGTAAAACTCTTTAAAATTCTCAAAGGACTGACGCCCTATATAATGGGATAAGAGAAATAATATTTATGGAGTATTACTTCTTGTGTTCCAGATTTATCTTCTGAAAGATTACTGAGCAAATCACTCCTTTTCTCATCATACTTTGTGGTTTCTGCAGCTGTACTGCTTACCGTCCTAGTTCATGGACTGTCACGGCACCTGAGCATCATGATTTTTGATTCACTGTCTTTCCCAGAGACCACATTTAACTATGATCATAATAAGTTTTTATTTCATTCTTTCTTACTATAAAGTAAACCCAAATTAATATAAGGCTCTGGAAAGAGTAGTAAAATTAATTTGAGAAAAGCACTTTTACCACAGGGTGTTTTGTTTTCCCAAGACTAAAGTTAATAAATGGAATATGTAGGAGGAGGTTCCAGCGGCCATATTTCTTTGAGTGCCTTGGATTTCAAAGGAGGATTTGGGCAGGGACCAGGAAAGCTTCAGGTCTTTTGCAGTGTCAAGCAGGTAGAGCCCATCAATGGCAATCTAAAGAATAAAAGTTACACATGAAAAAACCATGGCTGTAACCCATTTATGATGAATTCAAGGCGTGTACACAAATGATCTTTTTATGCTCTCATAATCAGAGAAATAAAGGAATACAAAAACTTCTCAAAGATACTGGGTTTCCTCTTTCACTGTTCTCAGGAATGGATGCTCTTCGCCTTATTCCTGGCTCAGAATTTCCTTCTTGGTTCATTCCATCAAATAGAATTGCTGTTTCTGTTGTGTTCTTGTCTTTCTAGAGTAGACTCTATCTGGAGAAATATGGTGTATTTTTGTTTTGTTTCATATAAAAGCAGGATGGATATGCACCATTCAGGAAAATCTCTTCCTATTTAAATTTGAATGCTCATGTGTCACGTAAAAGTCCCCTTCCCATCTCCCATTGTATATGCTATACTCATTGTTTACTCTAATCCAACTGTCCTGACTTCAAGATTCTGAGTATTTGTCTTGTTCCTGTTGTGGCCCATTCACAATACTGTTCTATCTCTATCCTGTAATGCCTTTGTATTCTCCGAGTTTAATCACAAGTTCTAAGGAATTACTGTTACCTGACTTCTTGTTTCCTCTTATCAGGTGGGAAAATATATGCATGTATGTATATGTTTATTATAATTCTCATCAAACAATATTATTTATCACTTATTATTAATCACTACAGTTAAAAATCACTGATTTCCTTATCTGTTTTTTCCTAATTCAGTTGTGAGCTCCATGAAAGTCAGGGTTCTGTCTTCCATGTTTGCATTTTTTGTACCTCACACAGTGCCCAAGTGTGAGGTACATTCATGCTCAATAATGGAGTAAGTTAAATGAATGATACTTGGAATTTTATGCAGGCCACAGATATATATTTGATAAAAAACTAAAGGAAATTCAGTTCTGGTCCTGAGGTTTGGTTTTTCGATTGTTGTTAACCTTTGTTTTAGAATTGGAAAAAACATATTGAGGTAGTGGGATGTCATTAAAAATTACATTGCTCAGAGATTTTGAAGTAGAATTACCCAGGATTATTTTTCCTGTGTGCTTAGAATAGTTCCAATATGTTCAGGTGGGAAAAAAGACCTAAAACAGAATGGAAATACTTATAACACTAGGAGGGTTCCTTTTAATGAGGAAGTTAGTGATTACCTGAACATCATTATAATATTCTGTTACTGGTTTGGATACTTCCATGCAAAAGAATAAAAACACATGAGGACTAGAAGCTTTCTCATGCACCCTTGCTTTGGGAAAGCATGTAGAAACATGGACATCCAAATATCAAGGTTATGGGCAGCGGTGGTGGGGGGGGCGCGATTTCATTTAAGGTTTCCATGAGTCTCATGTTAACACACACTAAGTAGTTAGCAGTTAAGAGAGGTCCACAGTTATTGGGTCTGGCTAAAAAATACCTATAACAGGGTTCAGTGAATGTGATAAATCTATATGCAGTTTCTGCAGACAAAACAAAAACAAAAACAAAAACAAAACTTCAAGTTTAGTTTCTAAAGGAAAAAAGAATTCAGTGCAGTCTGCTTCACATAACCCTCTGCAGTGAACAATAAAATGACTGTAATGTACATAATTTCTTCCCATATGGAAAAAAATATATTTGTGTAGCCCTGTTCTAGTTGAGAGCTTCTGTTCAAGCTGTTTATTTAAAATTCATATGGTGCTTTGGAAGATGCTGGATGATATCAACTGAGTATTTTTTATTTTTAAATATCTGGTACTCTACCATGATATGTATTCTTTGAATATGACACAAACAAGCACATTTTCATTGTTTTGATATATTTTTATATATATCTCCCTTATACATGCATGCAATACATTTTCAGTGCTTCTAAAAATATATGTAAACCATATTCCTTCTACCTGGAGAAAGAAAATAAGTGAGTGAATTGGTAAGAATGTCTAGAAGAGATGGGGATCCTGGAGTGCTACTGACTTTAGGATAATCCACACAATAAGTGATATGGCACACAGCATAGAATCAAATGGCTAGAGGCAACAACATTATTTAACAATACTAACTTGTAAGCTTACCTTTCTAAATGTTGTTGGAACCTTGTTTTAATAAATACAGTTTGCTACTGATATGACAGGTAACACAGAACATATTTTCCATGCTTGGTTTCAAGGTCAAATTTGTTTTCAGAATTAGGAAATCTTATCAGGGGTATTTCGAGCATCATTTCCTAGTCAATGTATTTTCTGACATTTGGCTTCTTGGAAGTCCAGTAGTGTTTTAAATGCTAGAAGTTATTGAACACTTACTATGTGCTAGCTAGCTACCACTCTTAAGTGCTGTGGTATTCCTTAGGGAAATTATTGCTAACACTGTAAAAAGCAACTGCCCGGTCTCAGTGGCTTAAGACAATAAAGGTGTATTTATCATTCATGTCACAGTTTAATTGGGTTTCAGGAGGCAGCCTTCCGCATTGTGATCAAAGATGCCGGCTCTTTCCAACTCTGCTTGAAATGGCCAACTAGCGAAGCAAGAGAACAAAGACCATGCCAAGCATTTTATGGCAAGACCTGGAAGGGGCATACATCACTTTGAATCACACTCCTCTGGCAGAAACACAGTGGTGTTACCCTAAAGGAAAAGGAAGCTGGGAGATAAAATCTTTAGAGCCTAGGAAGTTAAGAGTAGGTTTGGTGCACATCTAGCTAGTCTGTGCCACTTTACTATTAATTTGTTTAATTCTCACAACATAGGTACTATTATTATCCCCATTTCACAGATGAGAAAACCAAAGCACAAAGAATTACATACATATCCCAAGTTTTACAACAAGTAAATGATAGAGCTGAGAATTAAAGCCACAAAAATTCTCTAGAGTTTGAACTTCTAATTATTATGAACATGAAGTTCAAATTAAATGTCATTTAAATCATAAAACACTTTTATTTACTAGACATTGTTATCTATGTTTTTCAAACCCAAGAGGGAAATTGTTGCTTCTTAACAGATTATTTTAGTGCTACTTATCACTTCATTGCTACTCCCAGTCTTCTGTGTCTGAACATGTGTATATGTGTGCGTGAGTGTGTGCATACGTGCATTTTGAAATATATTCCTTCTATTTGCTGAGTTTTATCTCAGAGCTATCATTATCAATCACCTTCATCATCATTGAAATATTTATTAAACGCTGTGGTCAGGAACTGTTATAGATTATTTCAGATTGAAAAAGCTTGCGAGGCGGGTAAACACTAGTGTTATTACAATTTTATTTTATTTTTTTAAAGATTTTATTTATTTATTTCAGAGAGGAGGACAGAGAGAGAGTGAGCAAACATGAGTTGGGGGAGGAGAAGAGGGAGAAGCAGACTCCCCAGTGAGCGGGGAGCCCAACGCAGGGCTCTATTCCAGGACCCTGGGATCATGACCTGAGCTGAAGGCAGACGCTTAACTGACTGAGCCACACAGGCACCTGTATTATTATAATTTTAGAGATAAATTGAGACTTAGAGAGGTTAAGTAATTTGCCTAAATGACACTCCTAAGGGGTAGGGATGTTAGTCTGTGCTTTTTCGCATTGTGATGCTCTTCCATAAATGTTCATTGTGAAAGAATTGTGAAAAATCTCTGAAATTTTGTCATTTGCATTGTACACTGCATCGAGCTGTCCTGTGTTCTTGCTAGTATTATTGTTTTTAATTTGATGTTATGGGCTCCTTTTGGATACTAGGCTGACCTACTGTCATCTAAAGTTTGGAAATTTAATGTAAATAGGAATGCAGACGAGTAGTAAGTATTATATAATCATTGCATGATAAAATCTAATTGGCTAGCATCCTTACTACTCTGGGAACATCCATTGTCCATTATTTACCATTTCTCCTACATCTTCAACTCTTAGTGCTCTAGGTATTGATTCAATCAGCTTTTAAACATGGTGAGATAAGCCCATCTTTTAAAAGTATGTAAATACACACAAATATACATGTTACTGGAAATTTAGAGTATCTAACAGTGATCACAATATGTAGATAGCCTTCGGCCCCTCACCCACCTTCAACTGGTTCAGTGTCTGCCTTTAATAGATAGACTCTTCCAATGAATGCCTATATTTGGCTGCTCTCCAGTTCCTTCAAATTTTCAAAAAAATATTGTTAATAATTTGTAATTGCCATCTGTGGGAAGGTAGTTTTAGGCACATACTCTGCCATCACTCCCTCCTTTGTGAAACCCCATCTTCCCCTAGATTTTGTGGCACTCTGTTAACTGTCTTCTTTCCTCCCTGGAAGTTCCTAATTCTTTGTTTCCATTTGAAGTTCCTCAGAGATTGTTCTTGGCTCCACATCATGCCTCACTTTCCCCTTTCCAATTATACTCTCTTCCATTTCCATGGCTTAAATACCAAAGCTCTATCAATAGCTTCTCAATTCATATTGCTAAGCCATAATCCCCTATTACTTCCAGACCAATATAGTCAAGTGACTTCAACATATTGAGTGTTCAATTGTTAATCTCTTCCCTAAGTTTTCTTTACTTCCAGTTTTCTGTGTCTTGATAACTAGCACTACTACTCTTCAGGCCAGAAAGCTGGGTGTCAATCTTTATTTTCTACTCTACCTTATTAACTCCCACCTGACATCCAATTATAGAATCTGGTTCTTCTTTATTTGCCCCTATCCTCTAGCAGTGTTTTATCCACATTGTAGCCAGAATGATTTTTTAAAAAGAAAATCTGATCATGCCATTATACTGCTTAAAACCCTTTGACGCCTTTGGAAGTGCTTAGAATAAAGTAAAAGTAAGTAACATGACAAACAAGAGCCCTGCTTAACACTAGAACCTTATCACATGTCACTGTCTCTCTTCCTCTCCCTATTATGCATCAGCTATGTTGGTGTTTATTGTGTCTCAAAATATGCCCAGCTTTCCCATTATTGGACATTCACACATGCTTTTCTTCTATCTGAAAGAAACATTCTTATTTTACTCTCCTCCTAACTCCCACAAATCCCCATGTACCAACATAAATGCTGCTTCTTCAGAGACATTTTTTGGAGTAAATACAAATCCTAGGCCAAAACAGTGTTGATTTTTTGTTTTAGCAGGCAGCTAGACTTGGCTAAATATAAATTCCAAATTGTGCTCTCCCACAGCGGGCAGGAGCTAAAGTGTATGTTCCCTTCTTCCACCTTAGCTGGGCTGTTGTGAGTCTGTCCCAGGCACGCTGGGTTGAGGGACCAGCCACAAATGTGGGCTCAGCCTCTGTTGCTCTGTCCTGGGATCTTCCCCTTTACCTTGCAGCTTCTGTGGGAGCCCAGATATCTTTCCTCTGATTCTTCAAGCTAGTAGGAGAGATCAGGCCTTTAGCAAAATCGGGCCTTCACTGTGGTAACTGAAACTTCCTTCAAGAGAAAAGCTATAAACATGGGAAACTTGATGAGTGCTGTTCTCTTTTGCCAACGTGTTCACTACTCACCAGTCACTGCTCGCTTCTCATTTGCCTCCAGGTGTGTGCGTGTGTGTGTGTGTGTGTGTGCGCGTGCACGTGCATAAATTTATATTTTGTTCAGTGTTTATCTTTGTTTTCTGTAGGAGGGTTTTTCTGTTAGGAGGCTTCTCCGTCATTACCAGAAGCACAACTTGTATTCAAACAAACAAAATATTGAGTACCAGTTTTGTGTCAGATACTCTGCTAAGTGGTAGCAATTGGTCTCTGATCTAATAGGATACGTGTTCTGTGGGAGAGAGACATTAAACAAATACCCAAATATTAGTTAAAATAGTCAAAAGGGATATGAAAGCGAATTTCAAGGGGACATGAGACTACTTATTCCAGGGAAACCTTATCTCCTGTGTTGAATTAGAAAAGGCTTCCAGAGGAATAAAAGATTAATATTTAAGAGTTATTACAAGTTAACTGCTTAAGGAAGTCAGGGTCAGCTAGAGTGGAAAAAGCATTCCATGTAGAGGGAACATTGGATTAGAATTCTGTTTTTTTTTTGGACTAGAATTCTCAAAGCAAGAAGGAATCTTGGAAAGAATGTCAATGTGATTAGTTTAGAGAATGAGGCAAGAATAGTGATAGAGAGGTTTGTTTTAGAAGAAATAGAAGATCATTGAAGCATTTTAAGTAGAGGAATCATTTTGCCAGTCTTTTAGTTCAATCACAAAAACAGCATTTGAATGCCTCACTTCTAAATTTTTTAATGCAAAAATTTATCATAATATGGAGTGTACTTTATAAATTGTGTTTTCAATTGTCCTTATAGGATAAGCATTCTGTCTAATTAATTTGTATAAACATTTTATCAGGTACATGGTATGCCAATGAATGTATACACTATAGCCTATTTCAACTATTTACCAAACTTTTATTTGATTCTTTGTTATTAGCCAATTCACATAAACCTACTATGAATATCTTCATACAAAAATGTTTCTTACATTTAGGAAGCTAAACTATTAAAGGTATCTTATCATAGACCTTGAGAATTTAAAGATAAAATTGCTTATAAAATAACATTAATGGAGAATACATTTAAACATGGAGCAATTAAGCTAAAATTTTTAAATGAATTGCTTTCAATATAAGATCATTTACACAGCTGTATGTCAGATATCTTTGTGAATGGCCAAGTGAATGAAAATATTGAAATAAGAAGGTTTCCATCAGAGATCATCCACATTCGTTTTTTTGTTTTTGTTTTTTAAAGATTTTATTTATTTATTTGACAGAGAGAGAGACAGCGAGAGCAGGAACACAAGCAGGGGGAGTGGGAGAGGCAGAAGCAGGCCTCCCGCCGAGCAGGGAGCCCGATGCGGGACTCGATCCCAGGACCCTGGGATCACGACCTGAGCCGAAGGCAGACGCTTAACGACTGAGCCACCCAGGCGCCCCATCCACATTCGTTTTTAAGGAGGAAACTTTCAGGACACCACAAGTGGCTTTCGAGCTTTAACATGATGACATTTATGATTATATTCACAGAAATTGCTTGAGAAACTCCAAATACCTTAATTACTTCACAGCTGCAATATTTTCAAACTTGTTTGAAGATTTTCCAGGGAAAGTACAGTTTATGTCTGATGAAGAGAACTATTCCAAGTGAAAACCATGGTTTGGCTTTCTTTGTAATAAATCTGTTCATGAATGAAAATTACAGCTGAGGATGATTATAAAGAGAATATTAGAAACATAAAGAGACAGTAAGTGTTCGAGCAATCAAGCAATTAATGAAAGCACCAACATCATGTTCCTTTACCTTCCATTACATTAAATAAATTAACATTTTTTTTCCCCATTCTGTAGCTCAGTATAATACTTTGTCCACTTTCCCACCAGACTGTCACCTTCATCTATGTAAGCATGAAACTGGTTTAGCAGAGCTTCTGGGCAAATATATGATGGATCCAATTCTTAGAGCTTCCTGTCTGTAGGTCTGTAGGTAATGCTGCAGTCATTTTGGATTAGTGATAAACGGTCATGAAATTGGAAACAGGTTCCTCCAGCTTTTCACAGAATCTGAGAAAAAAATACAAATACATGCACCCAGAAAGTGTGAGTCCAACTCAAACATCATAAAATAATACACAGTGCATGCTTAACGGCATGCAGGACCAAATGAACATATTAAATGACATTGCCTGCTGCCAAAGTCAAGTATGGTTTCAACATTGTGGAAATTTGGAGCAGTCTTAGCTTAAACTTGAACTAATGACATAGCGTTATGTTTACTATTGTGATAACAGGAAACATGTTTTACTTTTTCTCCATCTGTCTCCTTTAAAAGAGTTGATAAATGATGCTTTGCCAATTTAGTTAGCTTTGGAGATAAGGATTATAAAATGATAACAACAACAATAATAATGTTGAACATTTAAACTGTGTCAGAAAGTTTCCAAATATTACCTCATTTAATTTTCACAACCATCCTATAAGGTGGGTAAAATCACCATTATCACCGTTTTGTAGTAGAGAAAGCTGTCTCTAGACTATAACATTACTAAGTCGTGGTCACAGACAGAGCCAGTAAATGGTGATGACAGATTTTAACAAAGCTTATTTGGGAATAAGGTGGTATTGATTCAAAAGTCCCTGAACTGGACAACATCCCTATATTGAGAATGCTAGGCTTTTCCTAATTAGACAATTCCGTTTCTTCTATAGAAATTAGATCCCACTTCTGGGCGCCTGGGTGGCTCAGTTGGTTGAGCGGCTGCCTTCGGCTCGGGTCATGATCCTGGAGTCCCTGGATCGAGTACCACGTCGGGCTCCCTGCTCGGCAGGGAGTCTGCTTCTCCCTCTGACCCTCTCCCCTCTCGTGTGCTCTCTCTCTCAAATAAATAAATACATAAAATCTTTGGAAAAAAAAAAGAAATTAGATCCCACTTCTACCTTTGGAATGGCAAGAATGGGCTTCTATCAGATCTCCAGGGCTCTTTCTAAGATGTGAGGCCCCCTTTCCTTTCCTTT
>NW_023270454.1:55886324-55897732 GCF_011800145.1 Mirounga leonina
TCCTCTTCTTTTTCCTTTCCTTTCCTCTTCTTTTTCCTTTCCTTTCCTTCTTCTTTTTTCTTTTCTTTCTTTCTTCTTTCTTTCTTTGCCACAGACAACACTGTTATTTCTTACAGCTCTAGGATGTCCAATCCATAGAAGCACCATCAGTCTCAGAAGATTTATAGACAGGGCCATGACAGGCTTCACTTTGTGGTGAAGCCCCCATGATCTCTTTATTCAGGTATCTCAGAGACCAACACATTGGGAGACCAACAAATTATTACCTAGACTCTGTAACTCTCCTAACATCCAATTTAAAGAGATCCCCTTCCGTGTTGTTCTACTTAGTCATTCAAACAGAAAACAGATCCAGTAGGGGACTTCCCTGGGAGTGGATATCAAGATATTCACCTTTAGCATTATGTCTTTCTATTTCTTTTTATTGGGGAAGTTGGCAAATAAGACATAGACATCTAGGGTTTTTTTTTTTTTTTTTTTTGAGGTAAATTATGTGAACTTTAAAACTCTAAGGCATTAAGCACATATTCAAATTTGGGAGCTAACTCTTCCCTTCACTCTGACTTGACCAGTATATGAAAGTCTTTATCCCCATGATCATCTCTTATGAAATCCTAGGCAAAGATTTCTATATATTCATGACAGAGATAGAAAATATGTGAATGATTTGATGCCTAAATGGTAATTATCACAGAGTTGAAGTAAGCACTTACTAATACATGGTTTCAGGGTAAAAGGAAACCCCTGAACTTCTTATATTCATCTCTCACCTGCTCACAGGGACCATAAATTATTAAAGTTAATTACAGAGTCATTCTTTGATTTAAAGCTCCTAGTCTGGGGTTAAAATTCAAATGCACCTGGGAATGACAACACACCAAGGCTTATAAATCACAGTGTGATGAGATAACCAGATCTTTTCATGAAAATGTGTTTTGATGGGGCAGAATGCTAAACAGATAAGGCAGAATGCTAAACATGAGCACAAGAAAAGAAAGGGGGCGGCATACACTCACAAGCCTTGGAAAATTCATGGCGGAAAATTCAACTCTTCACATGCTTACTCTGAGTGATAAGGTGACTGTTCATAGTGACAGAGACACTGAGGTGAGCCTAATCAGAAACACTGCTGCCAGTCTGGAAAACGTGGATATGGTGTAGCAAGTTAGCATCATGTGCAGCAAGCAGCACTGAAAATAGGAAGTGTTGAAAGAGACTCTCATACAGGATACAAACCCTCAAAATAATCAACTGATTTGAGGAGGAAGGAAGGAATCTGAGAAATCATTTATTCTGTGTATTTCTCATCAAAAATTGTTAAGGGGCAGACACTTTGTGAGGCTATAAATCCATGACCAGAATACAAGTTAATGGTTCTTCATAAGAAAGGCTCTCATGCTCTGTTTTTGAGATTTGTTCAGGCAATGACAGATCTGGGTTAGCATACTAATCACCACCCCAGATGAAATGACCTAACACCAATAAATAGCTTTTTTCATTGTAATAGGCCTTGACTTTGAATCTGAAATGGATCACATTCCAAATATTTTAGAGAGTTAATAATATTTTGTTGATGATGATGATGATTAAAACAAACAAAAATTGTGTCTATCATTTAAGCACAGGGCTTTTTTTCTCCCCCCTGCTATTTTTCAAAGTATAAAAAAGTGAGTCTCTGAAGCCTCTTTATACAGAAACCATTCTGGTACATATGAATTGTCCAAAATAGAACCAGTTTGTGCTTACTGAAAGAATCATAAATTTGAATTTCTTCACTTAAGGTCTCGTAAAATCTCAATACCACACTCATGTAAGAATCTTAACATTTAACATGTTGTTATGCAACAGAAAGAAATAAAACCAAAGAGAGACATGATTGATTGCATGTTGTGGAACTAAATTGAGTCATTGACTTGGGAGAAAACTTGAGGAAAGGTAAACAAATTAATCAGTTTGATTCTCATTTTTATGCTCAGGCATGATATAGTAGTACTTGCTGAAAGAGGAAATGGTGAAAACATGGACTGGCCTGAGGAATACTGGAGAGAAATACAAAGAAAGCTAACTCCTAGTTTATTGCTACCAGTAGCAGAGGAGTTTTATTCACATTAGCTCATGTAGTATAACAAAAGTCTAGCTTGATTTTATACCCCAAACTCCTATACTAATAAATAAATTATGTAAGCAATTCCACCTTCCAGACTGCCCGTGCCTGTCTTCTGCCCTTTTGGGGCAAACTTTTGGGGAAAGTGAGTTTTGGGGAAACTGAGACTTTCAGGGAAATTGGGACAAATAGTCAGAACACAGGCTTTATCCAAGAAACGTAACTCCCTGTTCAGTGGAAAAGCTCATGAGGACCCTGAAGCAATCTCTTCCACAGGGTTCAGTAAAAATGATTTACTTGAGTCAATGGATTGATAAGCTCTATCAATTTTGTTTCATTTCTCTTCAAGGTCTCTAAAACACGTACAATTTACTTAAGGTATTAAGAACTGAATTTTGTTTCTTTGTGTGAAATATGCGTAAGCTAACATTTTGGCTATAAAAATATGAATAAAAGTGCTGCTTTACAAACATTTCAGTGTTTTACAAATTGCTATTGTGGAAAAGTGATTCAAGGAATATTGAAAAAAATAGAAGTAGGCATAATTTTAAAGTTAAATATGTTTGCTAGATACTGTGTATGACTAATTAAATTACTTACGTTCATTTTGAGTATTGTAGTTTACTAATTTCTTTCCCAAGTAGTATCAAATTTGGGGCCTTTGGCAAACATGTAAAGCAGGCAAATTTTTTATTAAAAAAGATAATAGTGACAACATTTCAAAATGCAGCACTACTAAATGAGGCTTAGGAATGCCGAGGGAAAGTTGATAAATTAAATATGAGCACCTGAACCTAGGTGATCTAATTTTAAATATTTAAAAAAATGACTTTAAAACACAGTCTTGTGTGGGTAAAATATGTAATGAAGAATATTTTTATATTTAAGATAATATTTAGCATCAATTCATCTAAAGGTAGAAGCATATTTTTTTGGAATATCTAATTGGCTTCATTAAATGATTCATGAATTGGGCAGCATCCCATCTAGCGAGTAGAGTGGAACTCCTGATACAAACATTTTTAAAGTATAAAATTGTAAGAGATATGTGCTTTAATAATACATATATACATGCATGTGGATATAATTATATACACATATGTGCATCTATATATTGTATGTGCATATATGTGTATCTGTCTATATATCTATATAACATGATAGATATAGATCATCTACTAGTGTAAAAGCTGTTGACCTTAAGAAGTGGAGTATGCACTGTGGTAAGCAGCATTCTTCATGGTTTAGAGTCACTAAATACTATTCAGGATATTGTCATTTCAGATAATTAAGTGGGCAAAGCTGTCAGACTATTATTCATTTTTCTCAGATACCTTAATTTCAAGATGCAAGAATCTTATAACAATACTTTAAAATAAAGCATTAGCTAGCTGTAGTAAAGAAAACTCATTTTTGTAATTAAGTTAATCTACCTATCATTGTCAACTGAAAATAATTAGAATGGTTGCTCAGAATACAGGTTAAACGTCAGACAAACCCAAGGTTAAAGAATGAAGTATCATAGAGGTTCTGATGGAATTAAAGATGGACAGAAAGTTTTCTATAATCTGTTTCCATGAACAATTACAATCACTGTGGGGTATGTGTGTGTGTATGTATGTATGTAATAGAAAATGAGGGATTTAGGGCTTCTGTATTTATGTTAATATTTTTTAGGAATACAACAAATCTAGGATTATGCTCTCATCAGTTACAGTTTTCTGAAAGCATCCTTAAGATCCATTCACCTTGGCATGTGCACAAATACATTCAAAAGGAAAATTGGCTTGTTCAAAGTGCAGAGTCACTTTTCTCTAAAGAACTCATGACATTGTCTTAGGGTTTTGCATGTAAAAGAAATCAAAGAAGGAAGCACATGGGACATAGTGCTAGATGCACTAATATTTGCTTAACCTTAAAATTGACTTTGGAAAGAACAACTTCCCAGGGAATATGGAACCCTTGAAATAAATGATGCAACATGTTCAGGAAGAAGCTGTGTGACAGGCTTTCCATAGCTTTGACCTTAAAGGTAAACACAAGGCCAAAGAGCCCCCCGGTGTTCTTGGAACTAAACCCACCCAAATGAACAAATTTGCTAGTTTCACATTTAGAGAGGGCAGTGAATATTAAATAGAGACCCTGAAAAGTAAATGAAGGAGAAATGAGACTTGAACTTTGTTACGTATGTTTCTAAGAAAGAATGTTCTTTCCCGATAGTAAAAATTTCATCCATCTGTGGGAATAAGAACCGTAAAGGAAAGAGCTTATGCATGAAGGAGCTTCAATTTATATTTCTACGCATCTCCTAGGTCTGCTTGGGTTTCTAAGACTTGGCAGAAGGTATGGTGTCATCTTGGTGGGCTGAAGTGGAGATTTACACTCTGTCTCAGCCAGCTTTCAAGTTATAGTTGTAGAGTCTGGGTTCTTAGGAAGACTGCTCCTTAGTCTTGGCAAGTTCAAGTCTACAGAAAGGCATTTGGTGCACGAGTGAACAAGAAGAAAGTGGATTATAATCATGGGGATGGGGTTCTTTCTAGACAAATGCTTTTTCTCTTTTTCTGCACACTTTAGTAAACTGAACATTTAACTTTGTTTTGAATTATGTGATCCCTCAGGAGATTTAGCTGGTGGAATTTTAACCCTTTCTACCAAAGCAAACTCTCAGCTGACCTCTTATTTTCCCAAAGGGGGGAAAAAAAAATAGAGGTTTCTAAGCTTCTTTGGGAAAGGTTAGTTGTGGGTCATTGACAATGGCAGAGTTTAACACGGTGCCAGTGAATGACATGGCATGAGTGATTACGAAAGAGCTAAAAGAGAGAACTAAGTGATGGTCCGATCTCTATGTATCAAAAAATATCATCTGTTTCTAATAATTGTTATATATTTTTCCAACTCAAATTTTATTTCAAAGAGAAAGACACTGGAGCATATTCGTATTACCACATTTTCAGGGCCCACACTACAAATGTACAGTAGTCCCCCCTTATCTGTGGGGGATACATTCCAAGACCCCCGTGGATGCCTGAAACTGAAACGGCAGATAGTACTGAACCCTATGTGGGCATACCTCATTTTAGTGCGTTTCACTTTATTGAACTTTGCAGACATTGCATTTTTTTTTACAAATTTAAGGTTTATGGCAACCCTGAGTCGAGCAAGCCTATTGGCACCATTTTTCCAACGGCATTGGCTCAGTTCATGTCTCTGTGTCACATTTTGGTAATTTTCACAATATTCCCAACTTTTTTATTATTGTTATATTTGTTGTGACAATCTCTTATTAGTGGTTAGGACTGGCTGGAAGCTCAGATAATCAATAGCATTTTTAAACTATTTTAAAATTTTTAATTAAAGTATGTACATTGTTTTTTAGAAATGCTATTGCACACTTAATGGATTGCAGTGCAGTGTAAACATAACTTCTACATGCCCTGAGATACCGACAAATTCATTTGACTCACACTATTGTGATATTTGCTTTATTGTGGTGGTCTGGAACCAAACCCAAACTATCTCCAAGGTATGTCTGTATATACCATATTTTTTGCTATACATGTACACATGTAAAGTTTAATTTATAAATTAGGCACAGTAAGAGATTGACAACAAGAACAACAAAACAATTACAACTACATACTTTAATAAAAGTTATGTGAATATGGTATCTCTCTCCCTCAACCTCTCTTACTATACTGTCCTCACCCTTCTTGTGATGATGAGAGATCATAGAATGGGATGCGATCAAGTGAGGTTAAAGCCATCCGTATTGTGCCTTAGGCTACTTGGACCTCCTGATGATATCTCAGAAGGATTATCTGCTTCCAACACCAGCTGACCTTGGATAACTGAAACCTCGAATACGGGTGGTTAGACAGGTAAACCTTGAATAAGGGTGATGACTGTGTTCATTAATGAAAACTGTGAGGATTCACATTGTTTCAGAAATTGCACAGACATTTCTACTTCAATCTGAGTGGCATTGATAAAGTAGTTATTTGTAAAGTTAAAAATACCAATATTACAGCTAAGTTTGCAAAACCTTCAGTATAGGAATGCCTTTTTAATGCTTTCCACTTAATGTTACTTAAGCTGCAGAAGCAGAAACTCCATGTTCTTATCCTAAGTAATTGTGATTCGTGATTGAATTATTATATATAGGAAATACCTAAAGATGGTTTTGGAAAGCCAAATAAATCAAGTACTACAATGAAGTTTTTTTTACTGTTATTGTTTATAACAGAATTTAATGGCATGAAAGGTTAAGAACTCAGCAACTCTGTGACAGTCTTAGCCTTACAAGAGGAACATTGCTTAGTTGAGGCGTTGACTGAGGTAAGCAAACAGCCCAGATTGTTCATCTGCTATCTATGTCTCAGGGCTGCCTTTCATTTATGCTGTGTTAAATGGAATCCTGGTTGCTTTTTTTTAGTATCCTGACATGCCTCACAATTAGAGAATGTTAGCTTGCTGTGCAGGTGAAGCTCTTGAGAGTTTTGCCCGTTCTTGTCTTTATTAATATAAGATCACTAAACTGTAATTTTTGTGTGGTTTCAGCAAGTCTGTGTATAACTTACTATATATTAGTTTGCTTCAATGTACTTTACCAGATTATAGGTAATATACTGTTCCTTATCTTTATCTCAGTTTAATATCTACATCTAGAAGTAGACTAGACTCTAGATTCTGTGTAATGAGGAATTGTGTATCTTTTCCCGTGATTGAATTTGTAGTACCTGTTTTAGTGTTTAGCAGATGTAAACACTCAAAAATATTTCTTGAATGAAGGAATAAACCAAGATCCACAAGTTCTACAATTTTGTCTTTTTATTCCAATGACAATTTAATAAATATGTCAGATATAAGTACAGTGACTTTCTTTTTGCTGTCACTTTCCTGTGTCTTTCTAGTTAAAGATATAGGGTAAGATTTCTGTATTTCAATCATAAACTCAACAAGCTTAACGATTGGAGACAAATTATTTACTCTTCATCTCAAATTATAATACTAAAACATATTAAGACCATTGTGAAGATGAAATTAATTCATACATATAAACCCTTTAGCACAGTAGCACAAAGTAAATGGCAAATATGAGCTCTTACTAGTGCAACTATCACTATTAGTATCAGAATTCATGTGAAGATTAATATTATTTTCATGGAATAAACTTTTGCTTCTTAGATCAATCTTTTCCAAGTGGGTTCTGAGGATTCCATATTATTAGGATTCTGCCAAAATGACCTTCCTTTAATAAATATCCACAAATTAGTCAAAACAAAAACTTTTGTAAAAGATACAACAGTTTTTGCAATGAGTTATTTTTAGGAGTTTATCCCAATTTCCTATTTAGGCAAAACTACGTGCTATAGCAAGAAGAAAGTCGTTTTGGTTAGCAGGGCCATGTTTCCAAACTGTTGTGGAAGAAACTGATTTTTTTTTTTTTATTGTGGAAATTGGAAGTATTATCTGAGCTCATGTACTGGCAAAGCCATTTATTCCTCTGTTATTTTATTTTACTTTTTTATAATCAGCTCACTCTTCTATTTGAGTATAAACATTATCACTAAAAGTCCACTTAAGAAGGGGAGCAAGGGGCACTTTATAACTTTCAAAATATACTTTGACAGTATTTCCCCAGCTGTAAAAATAAGAATAAAACTATTTCCTCGGGTGATAGAAATAATTTAGGGGAGAGGAATAAGTGAATCATAGACTGTTAGAGCTGGAAGCAACCTTACATGTTATCTCGAGCAGAGATGGCAACTACATGTTGGCATTGACACAACTCTCACAAGCCCATGGCTATGACATTCATCTGTAGTGAGTCTTGAGGCTCTGCTCCTGGGCCCAATACATTTGTTCTCAGACCAACACCGCAGCCAGCCACAGCCATTGACTGAAGTTGCTACTCAAAATGAGAGCTGTGTGTCATCCCTGAGTCCCTATTGATCTCTTTGTTTGCAAAATGTAATATTGAAAACCTTAGACTCTATTTTGACTTTTTCCCATGTCACAAAAATTTTATAGTCATGTATTATTTATAATTAATTTACTTATTATTAATAGTCTGCAGGTTTTCTGGCTCTGAACCCAGTATTCCAATACCTGGAAAAAATGATCATGTGTAAATGAAAAATTGGATACTAGCAATAGGCAAAAAAATATTCTTAATCTACTTTGATTCTTTTAAATTTATTTCCAGGGAACTCAAAGTATTTTACAATAGGCAGATGGGTATACTGGGGTGGGAATGCATTTAGCAGTAGGAGGTGATGGAGTAGCCACAAGTGTGCGAAGAAAATATTGGTAAATATGGGAAGGGACTATGTACAGTTAATGATTCAAATGGAACCCTGACAGGTCTTATTATTTTTGAAATCTCTTGAAAAGCTGCCCTGGTATCAGGTTTTACTACCAATCCCACATGTAAGGAGGATTGTAAAAAGTTTCACAAATGTTTGGAAAGCTTTCGTCAAACTTGGTCCAAACTTAGTTAAGCATTTCATCAATGTAGCTTTATTTTCAGAGTCTTAATATGGAATTGGTAGTTTTCAATTTTTTTTAATGATTTGGAATGTGTGTAAAACAAGTCAGTTCAACTGTTTTTGCCTGTAGTGAGTATGTTAGAGTATGTTAGAAATGTTAAATTAAAATCCAAGTATTTGCAAATTTCTGAAGCCTTTACTCAATTTCTTTGAAGTTCTATTTCCTCTCTTATGCCATGTAAACTTAGTACACAGAACAATTCTTTTCCACGCACAATTTAAATCATGCCTACAGATTTTCTTAGCCAGAGGAGAATAAGCCATCACAAATGCTTTGCTCCATCCCCTTGTCAGCCCTAACTTCCTGAATTTAATTCTTCTTCCGAGAAGGGAAGTCACTGTATCAGTTAACATGTGGTGATCAGCCTGTGGATAGCAAACAAACCAAGTGCTGAAGTGTAAGAGGAATTTTAAGAAAAAAAAAGGAAACCAGATTGTTAGTAGCTAGTGATGTGCAAGGTGAAATACCAGAAATTGCACTTGAGACCACAAAATAAGAGGGGGTTGGGGTGGTTAAATGTCTGATAATACTGGAAAAATATAAATATTCCAGGCCTTTGCTGGATTTCAACAAATAATCTATCGGGTTGAGAACATTTTCTAACTTCAAAGGTAAATTCAGGCATCATTTTTTAGTGAACCCAGACATAAAACATAACTGCAGAATGATGTAATAGTGAAAAATGTGCAGGTTGCCACTTGTAGATGAGGTCGTGAGTATGTGTGTTTAAAATGACTGGAGAGTGGTTACAGTCAATACAAATTCAATCTTAGATTTCAAAATCTATTGTAAGCTTTGTCTGTTTGTACTTCTGGATTTTTTTTTTTTTTTTTTTTTTTGGTTGTTGTCATACAACTTGGAATCATTTCTAAGGTATAGCTCTTCATGCACTCTGAAGGTAGTTACCTAGAGTTATGCTTGGTATGTTGTCCAGCAAGACACTTGTCCATTTGTATCTTGGAAACAACAAATAAAAATTCATTCCATTGCTTCACTGCATAATGTTACTATTGTAGGATTTTCTAAGGGTTCTTTTGATAAAGTCCAGAAACATTGCAAAGCAGATTGTCTGTAGAACAAAATTCCTCATGCTTTACTTGTGGGAAATGTGCATTAGATTTAATGTATATCATTTCTTATGTTGCTTATGATATTCTCTTAAGAGTCTACATTTTATCAGGATACAAATATGTGTGTGTATACACACAAATATGTATATACACATATATAACGTGCTATATGCCTTTTAGTTAATGATAGTTACTGAGACTCTTCAATAATTTTATAACAGACAAATTTTGAATTTTCTGTCAATCTAAAACAACTTAGATCCACGCTAGAAGCTTCCAATCTACTGGTATTCTAGTTACCTCCTGTATTATGTAATTTCATAGTTAATTCTAATTAAAGGACTGAATGTCATTCCAGTTCTGGAATTATGCTAAAGGAATTTGAGATCATTCCACTGTTTGCTTTCTTTTTATTTGCTCAAATTTATCCTTTCAAAATGTTGCTTTAGTATCTGTAGTTCCAGAAGGTAGCAGAACTTCTTGGACTACGTTTTAGCATTGTGGAATCACAATGCTATTCTATTTAGTATGGACTAGTCTTAAAGATTGCACTTTTGTTTAAATAAAACTAGCTGTGAGAAATGTTCGCTAGGGTTCAAAGTTACTTAGAAAAGTCTTTGGGGGAAACTACCTTGACCTGAATTCTAAATCCTTTGAAGTCAGGGATTCTGCTTTATTTAACACTGTATCCTTGGCACCCACCATGCCTGGCACACGGTGAATGAGTATTTGGTGAGATGGATGGAGTAGAGAGGGACAGACTCTCACATCACAGCTCTAACTAAGTGGAGGCATGAAGTTTCAGAAGATGTGCATCTATTGAGGTTTTACGAGCTAGTCTTTGTATTCTGTTGAACTGAAATAATCCAAACTCCATAGGGTACCCTTGAGTAGCAATGATTTCTATCAGGTTTCGGTGGTAAGACTACCAGATTGTAAAATATGCTATGATTTTTTTATGGTGACTTGCCAAAGAATTAAAGATCAAGCAAAAGAGATTAATTTTTTAAATAAAAGTATATTGTACTCTTAATATACTAAAATAGTTAAGGGAAATTTACCATAAAAACAGAAAAAAATAAGCTAAAATATCTTAACATCTCTAGCTGGATATATATTTTTTTTCAACTTCATTGAGATATATAGTTGACATACAACATTGTCACAAGTTTAAGATGTATGACGTATTGATTTGATACATTTATATATTGCAAAATGATTACCACCATTGTATTAGCTAACACTTCCATCCTGTCACATAATTACCATTTCTTTTATGTGGTGATAATAATTAAGATATACCCTCTTAGCAACTTTCAAATACATAGTAATTTAATTAGCCATAACCACCATGCTGTTCACTAGATCCCCAGAACTTGTTAATCTTATAACTGGAAATTTGTACCCTTTGACCAGTATCTCCCCAATTTTCCCATTCCCCAGCTCCTGGTAGCCACCATTCTACTCTCTGTTTCTCTAAGTTTGTTTTTTTTAGTTCTACATATAAGAGATATCCTACAGTATTTATGTTTTTCTGTTTGACTTATTTCACTTAGCACATGACCTCAAGGTTCATCCAAGTTGTTGCAAATGGAAGGATTTTCTTCTTTCTTGGCTAAATAATATTTATATACATCTATCTATCTATCTATCTATCTATCTATCTATCTATCTATCTATCTATC